>NW_910106.1:0-1087 GCF_000209065.1 Trypanosoma cruzi | reverse complement strand
CAACGTGGGAGCGGAGAATGTCCCTAACGGGGCAATTCACAACCTTTTGCCGCACGCACGAACAGCCGATGAACGAGGAGAGCTGTGCGGCCTTTTTGGTGGCAATATTGGATGTGGCGCCATCGACCCGACTGCAGTACGCCAGGATGCTGCGGTCCATGTTGGAAATGGAACGAACCCCGCTGGACATGATGATTGTGGGGTTACAAAAAATTGCGGCGCGATCGGAGACGAAGCAAGCGCGTCCCTTGACAAAGGAAGAGATGAATCAATTTATCCGCAGCCGGACCGATTGGAAGGAACGTGTTGTCTTAAGACTCGCGTGGATAACGGCGAGTCGTTGGTCCGAGGTTGCGGCCTTGACAGCCAAAAATTTCACACTGGAGGTGGACGGAAACTTAATTTTGGATTGGTCCGTCGCGCCGAAGACGGCGAAAGCGGATCCCCACCGCGCCTCGCGGTTTGTGAAGATACGAGGGCAAGACGCTTTCGACATTATAAAGCTATGCAGGACACTTCAAGAGAAGGACAAGCTCACGAATCTTACGACTGCTCAAGTCGAACGAGCTTTGGCTCCTTGGGATGCCACGGCGCATTCCATAAAACGCGGTGCGTTGAGGCACGCTGCTCAAATCGTGGAGAAATACAATTTGAATCCACACGTGATCTCGCAGTTGGCGAAGCACGTCGACCCGTTCGACCTTCCCCAGAATACTGTTCGATATTTGGGGAGGTACACCACACTGCTGACCCAGGTGTCGTCGCTGATCGCATTGATGTGAAGGGAGGAACGGCGGAAGGGCAGGAACCCTGGTTGAGAGCGGAGGAGCGTTTATTTTCTCATGACTTTTATCACAATCATGCTGCTACAATAACGAGACGCGCGAAAAGGACGCGTCTGGCCACTCCACAAGATGAACACGCTATCCCGTTACAGCAAGTCAACGTGCCCGTATTGAACTTAGAGTGGATTAAAACTCGGTTGAACCCGGCCACCCTGGAGAGGCTCATGCAAGTTTGGGGACTCGTCGGGCGGTCCCTTTTCCCCTCCGTCTTCCTCCGGTAAAGCGGGCGAAGGCTCACGGAG
>NW_910105.1:0-1087 GCF_000209065.1 Trypanosoma cruzi | reverse complement strand
TGTCACTGGCGTCCGTAACGCTGCTGGCTGGCGGCGACGTGCTTGCGGACCACCTGCCGGCGGAGCGCGACGTGTTTGTGGTGGGCATTTCTGCCGACGATGCCGGTGCGATCGCGCGGCACGTGGCGTCAAACGACGGTGTGCGTGTGTTTGTCGTGTTCTCGGAGTTTGCGCTGCTGCACGCTGAGTTTGTTGCTGCGTTCCGTGACTGTGTGGGTGTGGACCGTGTTGTGTTTGCGACGAGCCTGCCGCACTGGAACGACGAAAACTCAACGTCGGAGACCGCCAAGAAGTTTGTCATTGCTGTGCCGGACGCCGATAACCGGACACCTCTGGCAATGATGGGCTTTGCTGCCACGAGGCTGATGCATCAGGTTTTCTTGCGGATGGACCGTATCAGCGCTGAGCTCCTGGCTGACTTCATTTACACGAACGTCGAGGGCGCCGTGGACGACATGCTGTACGGGCCTTTCATTGATGGCAGGGCATGCCCTGTTACTGAGAGCGGTGCTGAGTGTGGCAGGAACTACGGTGCGACGCAAATTTCTGTGTGGCCGCTTGCCCGTGCGCTGAACCCCGCTGTGCCGGTGCTGTCCCATGCCGTGACGCCGTCGATGGAGTACCGGAGGCCCGTTGCGAGAGGACTGACGGCGCGGCAGCTGATTGGCGTCATTGTCGGCAGCGTTGCTGCTGCCCTGCTGCTTATTGCCTTGATTCTGTTTCTGCTGCACTTCTGCCGCGACTCGCGTGACAACGCTAACGCACCGAAGGAGCGGACAGACCCCGTGACGCTTGTGTTCACTGACATCGAGAGCAGCACAGCGCTGTGGGCTGCGTATCCCGAGGTGATGCCCGATGCCGTGGAGACGCACCACCGGCTGATCCGCTCGCTGATCACGAAGTACCGCTGCTACGAGGTGAAGACGATCGGAGACTCGTTCATGATTGCGTGCAAGAGTGTGTTCGCCGCCGTGCAGCTTGTGCGGGAGCTGCAGCAGGTTTTCCTGCAGCACGACTGGGGGACGAGCGTAATCGACGACGCGTACCACAAGTTCGAGGAGGGCCGTGCTGGGAGGACGAGGAGTAC
>NW_910104.1:0-1087 GCF_000209065.1 Trypanosoma cruzi | reverse complement strand
CATCGACTACGCCACAAAACTCATTACGAAGCTGCGCGAGATTGCGGAGGAGTACCGCCGGAACGGCACCCGGCATGACTTCGAGGTGCCGTTCTCAACGCTGTCGACGAACCTCATCAGTGGCGGCAACGCCTCGAACACCGTGCCCGCGGAGTGCGAGTTCCTCTTCGAGTTTCGAGCGCTTCCCAACGAGACTGTCTCCAAGATGATGCAGCAGGTGCGGTCTTACGTGGAGACGCAGCTTCTCCCGGCCATGAAGGTGGAGTTTGAGGACGCTGAAATTGTTATCACGCCGCGGGATGAAACGCCGTCGTTTGAGGGCAGTGAGGAGGCGCCCATCACCAAGCTGGTATGCGCCATTAACAATGATTACAAGGTCTGGAAATTGGCTGGCTGCACGGAGGCGGGCCACTACAGTGGGATTGCCGGCGCACCAACTGTGATATGCGGACCCAATGGCGGGGCCATACACTGTGCGAATGAGTATGTCACCCCCGCGCAGCTCGACAAGTGCCGTGAGTTTGTTCTGAGGGTGGCGGAGAGCCTCAAGGCGTCCCCTGCCCACCTGTGACAATGTTGCCACCGCCAGTGTGCTGGGACGTTATATTTACCTGAAATTTAGTGGGGTTTTGTTGGGCTTCTTTCTTTTCCTATTTGTTTCTTGGGTGGGTGGGTTTGGGCTATGTTTGGCGTTGAGCGTTGGTGTGGGGGACCGTCATGGCGTGTCTCAATTTCCACACCGGCAGCTGAATGCGGGGCACTGTTTAGGGATACATTCTGACAGCGGGGTATGTGGTAGGCACATCGTTCTTTTCTTTCTTCTTTGATTTATTTTTTTGAATACACCTACCTCCACGGCACTCCTGCCACCGCTGCGCAGCACTCACGCTCACACGCTCACACACACACACACACACTCGGGCACGTCCCCTGCGTCTCTCTGCATCACTCTTCTCCCCCTTGCACCCTGCACTCCCTAGTTCGTTTACAAGATCTTAAGCAACTCACCTTGGCGATGGCGGCTCGGTCCATGGACCACACACAGTGGCTGGCGAAGCTTGTGGCCTTTGACACGACGAGCCGCAAC
>NW_910103.1:0-1087 GCF_000209065.1 Trypanosoma cruzi | reverse complement strand
TTCTGGCGATCCAAAAGATCGCTCCGCCCGCAGTGTGTATTCTGTCCACACGGTTCCAAACAACACGCCGAAGCCGTTGCTTCCCATGTGGGCGTCCAGCCTCACTTCACCCCAGCTGGGAAAGCAGCGTCTACGTGTCGAAAACTGGATCTCCACGGACAGTATGGGGACGCTGCCTGAGGAGCATGTTGTGGAATTTTTGGCTTGGCTGCGAGAACGATGCACCTCCTCCTTATATGCTTTTTTTCTAAAGCAGATGGAGGAGAATATTGAATTTTACTTACGGTCACAATACACACGCGGGTTAATCGCACGCAAGGGATTTAAGGCGGGAGATGTGATTTTGGCAGTTCCCCTTACCGATGCGTTTACTGATTACGACGATTTCGATGGGGAATCTGTTAACTCTGCCACGCATGCTTTGGCTCCATGGGGTCTTGTCCTGAATTCCGAGACTCTTCAGCGTCATTCGTTGGCTGCGCAACGCCGCGGGGTTCCTTCCTATGCGACAATAGAGTCCATTGTGGGTGTAAGAAAGAGCACATTTGATCCCGTACCGCACCCTTTGTTTGTGGATCAGGTGCATTGCGCGCTGTTTCTTGCCTGCGAGAGGGCAGAAGGACCGTGCAGCCCACTCTATCCGTATCTGCGACTTATTTCCCCATTTGATGATGATTTTATTCGCGAGCTTCACCACGGTGTCTTGGACCCAGCGACGCACCTGGAGTACAGCGATCACTGTGGGCGTTTCTCGCACTGGTTGCGACAGATTCATCAAAAGTGGTTAAAGGAGTACGAAATTGCGCAGATGATTGAAGCATCATGTCCGTCATTTCCTGATTCTACGGCCAGCGGTTCACATGAGTACCGAGAGGACCTAAAGGCATTTTCTCACGACGGCAACGGCCAATATCGACAGCCACCCCCTTCTATGGAGGATTTGACTTGGGCCTTTCGCTTTGTATTGTCACGTCAGCGCTTTTTTCCCATAAGAAAGAACGTGGAACCGTTTGAACGCATTTGTACGGAGCGCAAACGGATGCAATTAGAGGAGGACGCATGGACACGCCTTGTCAGCAGTGTTAGA
>NW_910102.1:0-1087 GCF_000209065.1 Trypanosoma cruzi | reverse complement strand
CTCCTTCCGAAGGCAAACCATTTCCTTGAAAGTTATTCGTGCCCCCTGAAGGCAAGCTCGCCGCTTTTGGTTGTGGTTGTGGTTTTGATGCTTGTGGTGGTTGCCCCGGTCCCTTTAGTGCCGCTGAACCCGGTGATGGCGCCGCCGGTGCTGATTGCGCAGATTGTGTTGGTGGTGTTCCTGCTGAAGGTGCTGTTTCTGATGATGATGGCTTCGGTGATACTTTTGCTGGTGCTCCTGGTGCTGGTGGTGGTGGTGGTGTTGCTTTCCCTCCTGGCGCCGCCGGATTCCGCACTGGCGGCGCAAACTCCAGCTCCATGCCCGGCGCTGACTCGCAGCCGTAGTGGTGCCTTGCCTGCTCCAGCGTATTGCGGGAATTCACAACGTGGACACTGCTCCTCCCACGCACACCCACCTCCCGCTTCACCAGCGCCTGCTCCTCCATGTCCGCCACAATGAAGCCGAGGGCGTGCGCCATCTCGTGCACAGCCACGCGGATGTGCTGCGACGTGTTCTCGATGTGGCGCGGGTTGTAGTTGATGACGCCAACAACAGGACGCCCTCGCGGGCCCAACGTCGCGCACGGCATCGCCCACGCAAAGGTCGGCTTGAACGTCGGAACAGCAGTCGCGTACAGCACCATGTCCGCATCGGGCACCCCATCCGTGTGGTGCTCCTCCGGCACTGGAAACTTCCCGCAAACACTGCCCTCACGGAACCTCGGCACGACCAGCGGGCCATCCAGCGGCCGCACCAGCAGACGCTCGCTGTGCATCTTCGCCGCCTCGGAAAGAATCACGTTCTCGAGAATGTCCACCTTCTCCTCCGTCAGAATGTCCTCCTCCTGGCAGACCATCTCCTTGCCAAAAAACATGTTTATATGCTCCCCGGCCCTGGTGCAGAATCCCCCCAACCCCTCCAGGTCATCCGCAAACACCTTGATTCGGAGGGGCGCCCAGTCACTGCCCACGGACACAGTGACAGGACTGGCCGGCTCCTCCCCGCCCGTCACTTCGCCAACGTTCCGTGGCAGGCGATCAAACACGCAATGGTGCGGCACCCGCATGACGAGGCCGCCACCGGTGCA
>NW_910101.1:0-1087 GCF_000209065.1 Trypanosoma cruzi | reverse complement strand
GCAGCAGCAGCTCCATCGCCACGTACGCCTTTGCACCGCCGTCGCTCGGCGCAAGATGGTTGGCCGCGCTGATCAGGCACAGCGCCGCAAGCAGCACAAAGCTCGCAGTCTGCAACAGCGTCAGGAGGGCCGAGCGCATCATGTTCGTAAAGGCAACCACGCCCGCACCCGCAAGCAGCACAGCCGCCATGCAGAAGTACTGGACGTGGCAGCCTCCCACGGGCGGGTGCACAGCCGCAATCAGGCACACCACACACAGCACCGACAGCTGGAACACGCACCAGTACACGCGGCTACCCCTCATGTTCGTCAGCATGCCGCCGTACATCCGCTGCTGCGCCCCGGGATACCAATACCCGACGGGGTACAGCAGGCGCTCGTGCAGCGGCTTCCTCAAAAACTGCCAGTACTTCGTGAAGCTCGCGCCCACGTGGCGGGCAATCAAGTAGCACACACCAGCAGGAAACGCCACACCGTACAGCACACCAACGACACCAACCACGCGGTGCTGCACGCGGGCGTCGGGCATCGCCAGTGCGAGCACGGAGCCGAAGAAGATGCCTAGATGCATCGCGTGCGCCACGACGTACGTCAGGCTCGGGAAGCGCATCGCCGCCCACGCACTCGCCGCGTCCGAGCCGCGCCACCGCTGGAAGGCCGCCGTCACACCGCAGTGCACGCACCCGAACACAGCGGCGAGCAGCGCGTTGCCCACCACCATCCACAGCGGGTCAAGGGCAGCGAACACCGACAGGAAGTACGGCAGCGCAACGGTGCTCGCACGCTCCTGCGGCGAGGCGCATGACATTCTCGCGAAAACGCCGAGCGCCTGCATCTCCAGGATGGAGCCCAGCCCGCCGGTCACCACCACGGCAACAGCAGCCGCACCCGCAACAACGCCGGTGATCGCCGAGAGGGCGCTGGCAGCGGCGGGCAGCGTGTTGGACGCGATCGTGAAGGACCCAAGCAGCACACCCTTGCAGCCGCCGGACACCGCCGCAGCGTCGCAGCGAATGACTATCGTCTCGTCGGCAGCAATGAAGTAACCGCGGTGCACGGGCACAGCCAGCTCCAGGACGGTGACGGA
>NW_910100.1:0-1087 GCF_000209065.1 Trypanosoma cruzi | reverse complement strand
TTGCGGCGGACGTCGTGGTGGACGTGGAGTCGATGTCGGGGAGCGTGCGCAACGTGACGCTGGCGAACTGCACGTTTTTGGACGGAGCGAGTCTGTACGTTGTCGGGTGGCGGTCTGACCCGCCTGCTGGCCTGCGTGCCGATGTGTTGATCAGCGGTCTTGAGTCGCGCTCCGGCGGCGGCGTGGTGGTGGCGAACCGATTCCCGCCGGGCTCGCGCGTCACTGTGGTGGACTCGGTGCTGATCGCAGAGGCGCGTGTTGCGTACCGCGGCGCCTACGACCTTGGCGATGCGTCCGCGTGCCTCGTGGTGCACAGCGTGGATCTGACGGGGAGCGTGCTGACCATCGCGCACACGCATGTGGCGGCGGTGTTCGGCGGCGCTGTTGGCGTGTTGTTTGTTGGCGGCGTGGCGCTGTCGTCGCGCGGTGCGCTGTACGTGGACGGGCTGTCGGTGCAGACGGCGCTGGGGCTGTGCGTGTCGGTGGAGGGCGGTGTTGCTGCCAGCGGCGGCTCCGTGGTGGCGTTTGTTGACAGCGACTTTCTGCTGTGCAAGCACGCGGTGTCTGTGCGTGGGGCTGTGAGCGTGTCGGGCTCCACTGTGGCGCTTGTGCGGAGCGGCTTTTTGTTGACGGCGGACTACGCGGTGGCGTTTTATTCGACGGTGAGACTGGCCGACGGGTCGATGCTGCTGGCGATGGGCAACGTGCACGACGGCGTCTCGAGGGAGATGCTCTACGCCGCTGGCGCCGTGACCGCTGTTGGGAGCACGCTGAGCTTTGTGCGCAACCGAGCGCTGCTGTCGCGGATGCTGTCGCTGAGCCTGTCGCTTGCGTCTGGGGCGCATTTGAGGGTGGCGTGCAACGACGCTGGTGGACGTGCCCTGTTGACGGCGGAGGAGTACGCGGCGGCTGGATTTGGCGACGCTGGGCGCATCGACGTTGCTGGGTGCGACGTCTGCGACAGGGACACGCAGTGCTACGCGCCCGGGACGGCGTCGGCAAGCATGAGGAACGGTGTGTGCGTGTGCGCGTGCGGCAGCGGCGGGCACGGCGAGGCGTGCGTGCCTGTGGGCGCTCACCGTGCTGC
>NW_910099.1:0-1087 GCF_000209065.1 Trypanosoma cruzi | reverse complement strand
GGGGAGGGAACGGATGGAAAATGGAAATTTAAGAAGAAAAAAAAAAACGGAGCCCATGGAGGGTGCGTCTTCCTTTTATCCCGCCAGGACCATTTGCCTGCTTTCTGCCTACCTGCACCTGCAAAGGAAGACATTTCTTTAGGATGCTGCTCTTATGATTCGAAGGACAGCCAGGAAGACGTTAGCGGGATTTAATTCGGCCCACGTCTGTTTCATGTGTTGTCATGACACTTCGAGACGCTGTGAGAGTAACAAAAAGGAGCACACCGGCTCTCGATCTCTTCCATCGTCGTCGTCGTGTCCTTTTGCGGCACTGGGAATCAGTCAAAGCAGCAGTATGGAGACGGTAAAGGAGGCCTATCGGGCAAAATGTCAAACAGAGCACCCTGACGTTGGTGGCAGTGGAGCGAAATTTCTTTTTATCAAGGATGCCTACGAAAAGTGCACCCGCCGTGTGCAAGAACGAGAGGAAATGTGTCATGGCATGTATTCCAAGACGACAGTCGATAGTGCAGCTCCGGAACGTGCAGAAGAGAAGGAAGAAGGAAGAAGTGGAAGGTATCAGCGGCAGTCGGATGTCTGGTATGAATCTCTGGCTAAACGTCTTGGAGAACAGCGACAAATGTTCTACGGCGCATTTCCACGCGCGAAGACAAGTAATGAGATGGATGAGCTTTTTTGTTCTGCCCTGCACTGTCACTGCTTTGACACTATTGACGTGGCCGAGCCCTTGGTGCTTGCGCTAAGTCACTACCATCGAGTGACTGGTTACGGTGCACCACATCTGTGCAGCTGCTTCGGCACCATAGACAGATGGGAAGAATTTACTGAGTCGCGTGCAGGGGCGACAATGTATCACATTTTACTGCAGTTGTACACGGATGGTCCGAAGCAGGGGTTGACACCAACCATTATTACAGAGAGTGTGGAGGCCATCATGGAGCGAATGAGTGCAAAGGGCCTCGAGTATGATGACTGGACGTTGACGCTGGCGCACAAAGCTTACCGAATATCGCCATACCCATCTTAGGCCGAGCGAATAAGATAAAAATGAAGAGGAAGTATTTAAATATTGATTTACGAGTCA
>NW_910098.1:0-1087 GCF_000209065.1 Trypanosoma cruzi | reverse complement strand
AACAAAAGCAAAAAAAAGGGTAATGGCGGCGGCACACACACAAAAAAAAAAGCCAAACTTACTTTAAAAATCAGTAAACAACAAAACTGAAATGTCGCCTAAAGCTTCACAGCGTAGACACGCCTGGGGAACTTTCGGGCCATACGAAGCTGACGGCGAGTCTTGCGGTTCTTCTCATTGTCCTTCAGTGCGAGACGACGGCGACGGGTCAGCTTCGGACGAAGAGCCTTTGGCATTGCCAGGCGCAGCCTCCTGCCTGCGTAAACCTTGCGGAGGCTCTCGCGCTGGTTCCGGTTCAGCACCGTCAGAATGCGGGCAATGCTCTTGCGGATCAGACGGATGCGTCCGAGGCGGGTACCCGCGCTGTTCAGCTGCTGCGCCACGCGAAGCTGCGAGAGCTCCTTCTTGAACTCCATGAGCTGCTTCAACAGCTCATCCTTGCTCTTATCGCGCAGATCGCGGATCTTGACGTGGTGCGACATCGCTGAGGACCATTGAATCAATAGGAAGAAGAAAAAAGAAACAGAAGGGAAGAAAATAGAAAAATAATAATAATAATGATGCCACAAGGTAAAAACATGTAGAGCAAACACATCGGTTGTTGTTCATTTAATGCCAATGTCAGCAGCTTTTTTGTAAAAATGACATTTAAATCAATAAAGCAACAAAAAAGAAATGGTAATGCGGTGGCACACGCAAAAAAAAAAAACACGCATCCCGGACCATCCCACAAAAGCCAAGCAACATACCCACAAACACACATATATGAGCATATGTCGCCTAAAGCTTCACAGCGTAGACACGCCTGGGGAACTTTCGGGCCATACGAAGCTGACGGCGAGTCTTGCGGTTCTTCTCATTGTCCTTCAGTGCGAGACGACGGCGACGGGTCAACTTCGGACGAAGAGCCTTGGGCATTGCCAGGCGCAGCCTCCTGCCTGCGTAAACCTTGCGGAGGCTCTCGCGCTGGTTCCGGTTCAGCACCGTCAGAATGCGGGCAATGCTCTTGCGGATCAGACGGATGCGTCCGAGGCGGGTACCCGCGCTGTTCAGCTGCTGCGCCACGCGAAGCTGAAAGAGCTCCTTC
>NW_910097.1:0-1087 GCF_000209065.1 Trypanosoma cruzi | reverse complement strand
ATTCCGTCGTGCGGGCTGGGGCAGTCACACACAGTCGCAGTCCCAGTTCCCAACGACGAGGGCATTCCCGCAGTGGATGGGGCGGAGTCTCCCGCGGTCCGTCGGGGATCAGCAGCCCGTGGCGTCCGTGATGAGGCGGTGGCGGAAGAGCCTGGTCCATCTCGAGTACCCGCGTTTGTGCCTCCTGCGTGTCTTGCCTGCTGGCATGCCTGGCAACTTCGGTGGCGGCCTGCGCGCGAGGCACCCGTTAAGAAGACGGTGGCGCCATTGTGGCATCCGCATGGGAGGCCCTCGCTAACTATTATAACGCCAGGCTGAGCACGTCCGGCATGTGCCCTCATACTGTGGACGGACAAGCGCACTCAGCCGCAGGTTGGGCAGGAGGACATCAATCCGCCGCTCGCTGGTCGACAAGGAGTTGCGGTGCTCACGTCGGGAAGAGGTTCCGGCGGAGGCAGAGGCGGGCCGGTCACCGCAGTGAGGGAGGGACGGCACCACCGACACAGAGGGTTCCTTGTGATCCGCAGGGCGCGTGCAGGCCTGTCGAAGAGTGGGCGGGTGTCGCATCGCGCCTGTGCGCAGTGCCGCCACTCGGGGACCGATGTCCGGGTCAGCACCAGGAATAGAGTCCTCGCCACACCGACAGGCGCCTGTCACGCGGTGTGCGCGCCTTCCTTTTCCTCCTGGGCATCCTTCCATTATAACCTCTTCACTGCAGTGAGGAAGTCCACGTGCCAGGCATTCACGCAGTCCTGCGAGAGGGATCGTGCAATCGTGACTTCGTCGTCAGCGGCCTCATTGCGTGGAATACCGCAGTGTGATGGGAAATATAAAATCCACAGGGTGACCTCGCTTCACCAAGGAAAGCAGCATAATCCAAATTTGCTCAGTATCGCGGTCTCGCACGGTCGGTGGGCAACGCGGGGTGCCTCCATTGCCGAGAGGGAGTCCGTTTCCTCCAGCATTCGTGTGGGCGATTGGGATGTTCCAGACAAGGAGGTATGAGATGTCTAAAAACATTTTCGATCGCAAGGCAGTCTGCCCTATATGAGCATGCGAGGCTGCCAGCTGCTGCACGATGTACCTC
>NW_910096.1:0-1087 GCF_000209065.1 Trypanosoma cruzi | reverse complement strand
GCGGTGTGCCCCAGATTGAGGTGACCTTTGACCTCGACGCCAACGGCATCCTGAACGTGTCCGCGGAGGAGAAGGGCACCGGCAAGCGCAACCAGATTGTCATCACGAACGACAAGGGCCGCCTGAGCAAGGCGGACATTGAGCGCATGGTGTCCGAGGCTGCCAAGTACGAGGCGCAGGACAAGGAACAGCGCGAGCGCATTGACGCAAAGAACGGTCTTGAGAACTACGCATTTTCGATGAAGAACACCGTAAACGAGCCGAACGTCGCTGGCAAGATTGAGGAGGCCGACAAGAACACGATTACGAGTGCCGTGGAGGAGGCACTGCAATGGCTGAACAACAACCAGGAGGCCAGCAAGGAGGAGTACGAGCACCGCCAGAAGGAGCTGGAGAACCTGTGCACGCCCATCATGACGAAGATGTACCAGGGCATGGGCGCGGGCGGCGGTATGCCCGGAGGTATGCCTGGTGGTATGCCCGGAGGTATGCCTGGTGGAATGCCCGGAGGTATGCCTGGTGGTATGCCCGGAGGCATGCCTGGCGGCGCGAACCCGTCGTCTTCGTCAGGACCGAAGGTGGAGGAAGTGGACTGAGAGCGCATCCCCGAAGATGTTCTCATGGCGGCGTCTGCTCGCGAACCAATAGCCCGTTGGTTTTCTCCCTTGTAGAGCGTAGAGGTCTGCGACAAACCCAGCTGCCATCACTATTTTTATTATTGGTTTTTTCCCCTCTCCATTATTATTATTATTATTGTTTTTCTTCGCTCTCCATTATTATTATTGTTATTATTATTATTACGGTTGTTATTTGTATTGTCATTGCGACGGCACTTGTGCTGTTGAGGGCACCACGGTTGCCTCTGCCATTTTTGTTGCTGCTGCCGCCTGTGTGCGTGTCCTTGTACTGCCGGCTTCCTTTCCTCCTTTCTCCCCCGCTCCTCCGCCCTGTGCCACGGAGCACGCCAGAGTCAATCAAGGTCGAGAGCTAACTTTTAAAAAACAGCAGGAAAGAAGAAGAAAATGACGTACGAGGGAGCCATCGGCATCGATCTCGGCACAACTTACTCGTGCGTTGGTGTTTGGCA
>NW_910095.1:0-1087 GCF_000209065.1 Trypanosoma cruzi | reverse complement strand
ATAATGAGGTCTGACTCCCTTCCGTAAGTCGTAACCCTCCACAAATGCAAAAAGCGATCCGAAGGGTCCAAAAGACGAGGGAAACGACATCCAGTAAGGGTGTGCAGCAAAACCATCAATACCTCCAGGTCTCGGGTACGGACTCCAATTCACCCCACGATTCACGCTAAGCTGCGCCGTCAACTGCATGGACGCACTCCCGCTCCCCACAGTTCTATTGAACTGAGCTCCAGCAATGGCCAGCAGCATCCCGTTCACATTCACAAGATGGGGATTGCGGAAAATGTGGCCAGGGATCGGTGGGTTTGCGGCCTGATGCTCCCTTGGCAACTGCCTCGAACCTTGTCTTCCATAGGAATCGTCCACTCCCGCTCCAAAGCTTTGGGCCTGCACAGGCCCCGCGGCGCCGCACATCAACACGAAAAGTAGGAGCAGCACCGCGGAGGTAAACACACGCCGGGACATGTTGGGCCTCGGCGGCTCACTCTCTCCTCCTTCCCCCCTCCTTCCGCTGGATCCGGTCACGCGGCGACGGTTGTGTGTGCGGGGTGCCTTCACAGCAGCAACACGTGAATGCATATAAATATGTGTGTGTGTGCGGTGTGTGTGCTGTGGTTGGAAATTTCAGAGCCTTCTAATTTCACAGTAGCGATTCGCGTTCGTTTGCTTGCTTTCCTAGCGTGTGTGTGTTCAAGAAGTGGAGAGTACAGCAGCAACAGCGGCAATACACAAGAAAGGTCAGTGAGGAGCAGAGCAGAGCACCCACGCAGAGAACGGGACAAAAGAGAATCCGGAAGGGGCAGCACGGAGGACCATCGCCCACACCAGCCCTCTGACACACACAGACAACATCGCAGCGCCGTCAGTCCGCGGGTGAGAGGATTCGGCCCTCCACACAACAAACGCACGCACCGCCAGCAATCAACCACCAATGGAAGGGGAAAAGAAGGGACACACCGCCACCGCCTCCAGTTCAATCCCACGGCCAACGGCATACGGCCACAGCCCCGCTGCCAAAACACAACGCACACGGAGCAAGCAATCACCCAAAGAGCCGCACGCAGAAGCAATTCCTCATCCATCCACG
>NW_910094.1:0-1087 GCF_000209065.1 Trypanosoma cruzi | reverse complement strand
TAAAGCCGTATTTAAAGCTGTTGTCAATTATCGACCACACACTCCGATCGCGGAACACCACGCCGTTCTCGTTGGCTACGTACACAACGTAGGCGGTGCGGAACTCGTTGTCGCGATGCACCAGCCAGCTGCCACCAGTCACAGTCAGCGTGGTTGCCATGAGCATGGCAAAGCCGAGACGGAACTCGCTGGACACAACCTGCAGCACGCTGCCGCCATCCACCGCAACGTCCCCAAACACAAGCGCGCCTTTGTAGTACTCGGTGCTCGGCACACTCCACGAGCTGTTCTGTATGGAGAACACGGAGCCGCCGCTGACACGCAGGTCCGACGCAAGAGCGTACATCACGTGCGACTGCGACAGGACAGCACAGTTGTCCATGTAGAAGACGCTGGACAGGTTCGCCACGAGGTCGCGCTCCACAAGGATCGCAGCGCACGAACCCCCGCCACACACCAGCGTAGACCGCGTCATGACAAACCGCGTCGACAGAAGCCGGACACCGTCCAGGACAAGCGCGGGGCCGTACCGGGACCCCGCATGGCCACGGGTCGTCGGCACGTACTGCGACCCGCCAACCGTCGCGCGCAGCGTTGAGTTCGCCAGCAGCACACTCGAGTGCAGCGGCATCGTGCCATGCAGCACAATCGTGCCCTCCAGCGACGTCACATTCGTCATGTTGACGAGGGCGTGCGGCATCAGGCGCGCCGTGCTCTCGCTGAGGCCGCCAATCCGCAGCTGCGCGCCGCCCACAAGCACACAGTGGCGCAGCGTCACGTTCAGCGCGTCAGCGGACAAGTCCATCGAGCGCAGGTCCACCGCCACAGTGATCGGCCCGCTGAACACCACCGAGTCGAAGCACGCCGTCGCACGCCCGCCGCCAACCGTCACGGACTCCGTCAGCGTCACGCCACTCACGCAGTCCTGCGCACCGCCGCCGCCGGCCCTCGCAGGCGGCACGTCGAACGGCAGGCACGCGTCGCCCACACCGCCGGCGCGGCAGCTACACACGCAGTCGGAGAACGACGCCGTCAGCGCATCGAAGCACGCCAGCGCTGCCGCACAGCCGTCGCACGGCACCACGCT
>NW_910093.1:0-1087 GCF_000209065.1 Trypanosoma cruzi | reverse complement strand
CAATGTATGTTTGCGTGTGCACACACTGGACACCAAACAACTCTGAATTATCCGCTGCTTGGAGGAATTTCGCGAGCTCCTGCCCACAATGGTGCTGCACTCGGCGGATCGTTTTCGAGCGGCTGCTGCACCACACGTTGTGGTCTATGTTTTTGTTTCCAACTGTGAATGGCGGGAGTCAGAGGCACTCTCTTTCAATGTATGTTTGCGTGTTCACACACTGGACACCAAACAACCCGGAACTATCCGCTGCTTGGAGGAATTTCGCGAGCTCCTGCCCACAAGGGTGCTGCACTCGGCGGATCGTTTTCGAGCGGCTGCTGCACCACACGTTGTGGTCTAAATTTTTGTTTCGAATTATGAATGGCGGGAGTCAGAGGCACTCTCTTTCAATGTATGTTTGCGTGTGCACACACTGGACACCAAACAACCCTGAATTATCCGCTGCTTGGAGGAATTTCGCGAGCTCTTGCCCACAAGGGTGCTGCACTCGGCGGATCGTTTTCGAGCGGCTGCTGCACTACACGTTGTGCTCTAAATTTTTGTTTTGAATTATGAATGGCGGGAGTCAGAGACACTCTCTTTCAATGTATGTTTGCGTGTGCACACACTGGACACCAAACAACCCTGAACTATCCGCTGCTTGGAGGAATTTCGCGAGCTCTTGCCCACAATGGTGCTGCAGTCGGCGGATCGTTTTCGAGCGGCTGCTGCACCACACGCTGTGGTCTAAATTTTTGTTTCGAATTATGAATGGCGGGAGTCAGAGGCACTCTCTTTCAATGTATGTTTGCGTGTGCACACACTGGACACCAAACAACCCTGAATTATCCGCTGCTTGGAGGAATTTCGCGAGCTCTTGCCCACAAGGGTGCTGCACTCGGCGGATCGTTTTCGAGCGGCTGCTGCACTACACGTTGTGCTCTAAATTTTTGTTTTGAATTATGAATGGCGGGAGTCAGAGACACTCTCTTTCAATGTATGTTTGCGTGTGCACACACTGGACACCAAACAACCCTGAACTATCCGCTGCTTGGAGGAATTTCGCGAGCTCCTGCCCACAATGGTACTGCACTCGGCGGATCGT
>NW_910092.1:0-1087 GCF_000209065.1 Trypanosoma cruzi | reverse complement strand
CATGATGAACAACCCACAAACATACCAAGGCAATCCATACGTGATTTCCTCAAACACCCTTGCAAAGCCTTCCAACACCTTCTGCCCCGTGATGCAGATCGTTTCTGGAAGTAAAACCATTCGTGGTGAAGAAGCGCATCCCTCGTCAAAGGCACATCGCCCATCACACGCGATGCTTGCGCCTTCAACGCCCTCCGCCCATTCGCCGAGAAGAAGAAATGATCACGAGCAACAGCATCAGTGGCGCGCACGTCACACGCAAAGAATCCTAATCAACCAAGCAAGCGATATTGAGGTTCAATCCGCTGATACCTCCGAAAAGCAATGGAAATATTGTTGGGCAGCAGATTTCTCGGACTAAACGTCATCCACACTTCAGCACATTTCGCGCCAAACATTCCCAAAAAACGCGTTTGGCGTGCGTGTGACAGACGCAAGAGCAAGAAAAAGATGGAGCACAAAAAAACACTGAACCCCCAGAAAAAGAGCATTCTTATGTGTTCCCTCGCTTGCCCTCGCACGTCTCATTTCCGTGGGGCGGGCCTGTGGAATATGCGGGGGGCAGCCGGGCCCATCAAGGCGATTCCCATTCTCAAGCGTCATGACCCGCCGTACGCTCCCGAGCTCACGTTTTCGCATACCACGCGCCCGCTTTACTTTGATGACAGTCGCGGGACTCCAAATTCCCCAGTGTGTCCCGCAGTTTCTTGCCCTCTTGCTTTCGCTCTTCGTTTACAATTCATTCCTGGCAAGTATTCCTCTCGGGTGGTCGCCTGTTGCAATGATGAGGCGCAATGGCAATCGTGATGAGCATCGCCAGCGACACAATTCAGACACATCAGTGGCATTTAGGCTTGGCGCCACACGGGACCCGGCGCTTCGCTCGCCCAATGAAAAGCTGCGGCCCCGTTGGTCTGGAAAGCGCGCGGCACAAGTCGGTATCCCCACGCGGCAATCAAACGGCTCAGAAACAGCGCGTCATCAGAGGCACGCTCGGCACACCCCACTGCAGAGCCAGTGGGTAAATTTAGAGCAAATTGGCACGACTGCGGCGTGCCATGGCGGGACGCAGAATCATCTCGCGGTA
>NW_910091.1:0-1087 GCF_000209065.1 Trypanosoma cruzi | reverse complement strand
TCCGCTTCACACACACACACACACAATTACCCAATCTCTCTCTCTCTCTCTGATGCAAAGAAAGGCTGCAACTATTTCTACTAATAGCCCGCACCTGCGGGTCCACTCCAAACAGATGCACGGAATAATCGTTAAAACACGGGCGAGACAAAACGACAATGCAAGAAAGAGCGTTGGAAAGAACATTGCGCAAGCAGGGAAGAAAAAAAAAAGAAAAAAAGAAAACAAGAAAAACAAATACCCAGACGCTACCCAGAAACAATATTCCCCTCTCCACCTACACACACACACACGTATTATCCTCCCCCAACGTTTAAGTCTCTTTTATTTCCCACGTACCAAGATGCAACCCAATTCCCTCCCACCCATGTACCATCCTCTTGCCTTCCATTGCCTCCATGGCCCGTTCTTCTCATTCTCGCTCTCCTCTAAACAGAATTTTCTCATGCCTTTTCCCGCGGAATAAACACGTCGGGGTCGTGAAAAACGGTCGGGTTAAGCACATCTACGCCACCTTCCTTTTCCAACTTACGGCGCACCTTTTCCACCGCCTCCAGTATTGGGGGATGACCAAAGGACTCGTCGTACTCTTTCAGCCACCGACGAAACTTTTCCTCGTTTCGGAGTGTCGCCATCGTCTCACGAAAAACCCATGTGCTTTGCTTGTGGCGTGTGACGCACTCGCGCAAGTCAATCATACGACTTCGGCAGTCGTAGAGTACGTCTAACTCTTGACTTTCACGTACACATGTCATCAGCCGCTGCCAAAAACGCTGACAGTTATTTTCATTGAGGTAATTGGCCGAAATATTTGTAATATCCGACGAGAAGGTGTCGTCAGGCACCTCGCGAGCCCCAAACATTGACATTTTACCTCCACACTACTCCCTCCGTATCCCCTGAGAAACAAAACAAACAAAAAAGAAGAAATATACATATATATACCAAAAACTGAAATGCGCACAGGCACAGGCACACACACACACAAAAAAAAAAAAAGAGGGAACATTCCAATAATAAACAAATAAATAGAGGAGAAAACAAACAAAAAAAAATTTTTTTATTATAAAAGAAACGGAACGACAGA
>NW_910090.1:0-1087 GCF_000209065.1 Trypanosoma cruzi | reverse complement strand
AAATGGCAAAAACCCGCAGCCACCACACAACGTACACGGAGCCCAACTCAATGCAGCCACACGCGGTGCTCCACACCCGCAGGAAAGGAGACTCGGGCTGCGCACTCCCTCTCCCTCTCCCTTCCCTTCATGGCCACAAAGAAGGACAACAGCCGCCACACGCAACCGCCAGCATGAACTACAAAAAAAGCATCCAAATCCACTGCAATGTGCATCTTTTGTGTGTGTGGTTGTGTGTGCCTGCAGAAACACAAAGCAAAGACGTGGAAAAGAGTGAGCAGAGTATGTGAGGGGACGCAGAAAAAAATGTACGGCGGAGACGCGTGGCGGAAGCAACAAGAAGAAGACCGCTCAAACTCATGACTGCACTGCAGCCCAAGCAGTGGCAATTCACACAAGATTTATTTAAAACAAAAAAAGAAACCTTCCCTTCGTCTTATATAAACCCCATCACACAAAATAATTATAAATAAAAAAAGAAATCGTCCATTACTGTTCCACACAAATTAACAAAAGACAGCTGGCTGCCGTGTGGCCACACCAAACTGTCTGTATATATTTTGCCCGCAAAATAAAATTAAAAAATATTTAAATGTCTTTCAACCGTCCGACCCTCTGCGTGTCCGCGCATCGTTTATATTTCATGGGGCCATCTGCGTGTTGCTGCTCCCCTCAGCCCTCTCATCGGCGCGTGAGTGCGGCCCGCAGAGCACAGTCACTCGTGTGTGTGGGGACTGAGAGAAGCACGCAGACATGACGGCAGTCGCGTCACTCCATCGGGAGAGTGAGCGCGGCAAAAGAAAAAAATCATCAGGAGGGAAAAGAAATGCTCACGAGGCCGACACCGAAGGGTGCGCCACCGCATGAAATGCACACAAAAAAACAAAAAATCTTAAAAACACGGCGGCAGGGTGTGGCTGTGTGTGTGGCGCTGCGGGTGTCTGCCCGCCCTGACCGCAAAGAAAAGCAAAACAAGAGGGAAGAAATGTGTGCTCCGCCCCACAGGCCCTCGTCGCACGCCCACACGTCGCGGCTCCCTCAGCGCGCCGTTCGTCGCAGCCCCTCGACATGCGTGCAGCAGGCGAGG
>NW_910089.1:0-1087 GCF_000209065.1 Trypanosoma cruzi | reverse complement strand
GCGGGCTGCGTGTGTGTGTTTGTGTGTGATGATATGAGTAATTTGCGTGTGTTCTATCTGCCTCTCTCTGCCGTTGCTTTCTTCTGACTCTCTTGTGGCGCACAGCTGCTCTGCAATTATAGGCGCTGCCAAACACACAAGCACATGCACACACATGCCGTGTTTAAAACGCTGAGAATGCACGCACGCACAGGATTGTGGCTGCGGAGGCCCTCGCGAGGGGCGAAGAAGCCTGCGTTTTGTTTTTTTGACATGTTGCTCGGTGTGTGCTGACGCGTGACGAATAACAACACGCCCCAATAAGCAGAAAAGAAGTAAAACAAAATGGCGCTGAGCGGCACACCGGTAAGCCAAAAATACGCAATCACCAATAAAAAAGCCGGCGATCACCCAGCAGGCACATCAAGCCTCCTAAAACCAACCTGGAATAGACAAAAAAAGGGGGCAATCATAGAAAACAAAGATCCGCCCCCCCAAACAGGAAAAGCATTAAAAAAAACGCGATCCTGTTTTTTGTCCTTACTGCCGGTGTTGGCCGCCGCAAGGAATAAAAAAGAGTAGGGCGGTGGCCCCGGACGAGAGATATATGACGACGTGTCGAATTATCCAAGTTGCAGCGGCTGCCCCGGACGAGAGATACATGACGACGTGTCGAATTATCCAAGTTGCGGCGGTCCGCCCCGAACGAGAGATACATGACGACGAATCGATGTATCCACGCTGCGGCGACGGCCCCGTACGAGAGATATATGACGACGAATCGAGGTATTCACGCTGCGGCTGCGGCCCCGTACGAGAGATATATGACGACGAATCGAGGTATCCACGCTGCGGCGGCGCACCCTAAACATGTCGCTTTCGTTTTCCAGGGGACAACGCAAATGTGCTCGATTGTTCGAAGATCGAAATTAACACCTTACGCGAAAATGGGTCGCGCGACCACATTTTTTTTAGCTCAGTGGCAAACAAGCTCACAATGTCATCCGGGGCGCGGGTTCGAGCCCCGAAGAAGCCTAAGTTTTTTTCCTTTTTTTTTTTTTTTGGAATTCTTGTTTCTTATTGCTTTTTAAACAGATGTTTGCAGGAC
>NW_910088.1:0-1087 GCF_000209065.1 Trypanosoma cruzi | reverse complement strand
GAAATTCCCCCAAGCAGCGGATAATTCAGGGTTGTTTGGTGTCCAGTGTGTGAACACGCAAACAGATATTGACAGAGAGTGCCTCTGACCCCCACCATTCACAATCGGAAACAAAAATTTGGACCACAACGTGTGATGCAGCGGCCGCTCGAAAACGATCAGCCGAGTGCAGCACCCGTGTGGGCAAGAGCTCGCGAAATTCCTCCAAGCAGCGGATAATTCAGGGTTGTTTGGTGTCCAGTGTGTGAACACGCAAACAGATATTGACAGAGAGTGCCTCTGACTCCCACCATTCACAATCGGAAACAAAAATTTAGACCACGACGTGTGATGCAGCGGCCGCTCGAAAACGATCAGCCGAGTGCAGCACCCGTGTGGGCAAGAGCTCGCGAAATTCCCCCAAGCAGCGGATAATTCAGGGTTGTTTGGTGTCCAGTGTGTGAACACGCAAACAGATAGTGACAGAGAGTACCTCTGACCCCCACCAATCATAATTGGAAACAAAAATTTAGACCACAACGTGTGATGCAGCAGCCGCTCGAAAACGATCAGCCGAGTGCAGCACCCGTGTGGGCAAGAGCTCGCGAAATTCCTCCAAGCAGCGGATAATTCAGGGTTGTTTGGTGTCCAGTGTGTGAACACGCAAACAGATATTGACAGAGAGTGCCTCTGACTCCCACCATTCACAATCGGAAACAAAAATTTAGACCACGACGTGTGATGCAGCGGCCGCTCGAAAACGATCAGCCGAGTGCAGCACCCGTGTGGGCAAGAGCTCGCGAAATTCCTCCAAGCAGCGGATAATTCAGGGTTGTTTGGTGTCCAGTGTGTGAACACGCAAACAGATATTGACAGAGAGTGCCTCTGACCCCCATCATTCATAATTGGAAACAAAAATTTAGACCACAACGTGTGATGCAGCGGCCGCTCGAAAACGATCAGCCGAGTGCAGCACCCGTGTGGGCAAGAGCTCGCGAAATTCCTCCAAGCAGCGGATAATTCAGGGTTGTTTGGTGTCCAGTGTGTGAACACGCAAACAGATATTGACAGAGAGTGCCTCTGACCCCCACCATTCACAATCGGAAAC
>NW_910087.1:0-1087 GCF_000209065.1 Trypanosoma cruzi | reverse complement strand
CTGGATTTAACTTGCTGATGCGGCGTAGATACGTGTTGCGCAAGCGCTCTCGGAGTAGGAGGAAGAATTGACTCATTGTCCGTTGCATTTCTGCCTCACGGTCGGGCGTCGGTAACTGTAGATAGCGGGCCTTGCTGTCCGTAGCAATCCGCTCTGCCTCCATGAGAGTGTCGTCCCAAAGCCTGGGACCGTCCTTGTGCATGCCGCGGGGGCAATGCCGTCGATACGAAGTTATAAGCGCTCTCGTGAAGTCTTTAACGCCGGTGGACTGCTTTTTATAGTCGTATGCCGGAAGTTGTGCGTCGAAGTCCTTAATGAATAAATCCCACTTGCACTTCCCCCAACTGTGAAATATCCTAGGTGCCGAAGGGGGTGCCGAAGGTATGGTATCCTTAAATGCCTGATGCAGCGTAAATGTCAGCATATAATGATCACTAAGCGGCGACACAGAAGCTGACCAATCCGGCACAGCCAAATGCTTTGACCATGTCAGATCGATACAGGATCGTTCTCTTGTGCCACGGGCGTACGTGATCTCACCAGGGGTGTTAACCAAGGTGAGTCCTGCATCCGTGCACAGTTCTAAAAATTCTGCAGCAACCTCGCTTGGAGAAGTCTCCAAGAATGGCTCCCACTGTGGGTGATGCATGTTGAAATCCCCACACAGCAGGAGCGGCGACGAGGCTGGAAGGCAGTTTACTAACCGCCTGAAGGATTGCGTTACTTGCGGTGGTGGTCTCATATAGGCACTCGCTACAATAAGATCGCGGTTCTGGTCCAGAGCAACCTGGACCACCACCACTTCAAGGCTGGTGTCATGCTGGGGATGGTGAGGGGTATACGCTTGGAGCGGAGAGTTTTCCGCACCAGCACCGCCACACCGCCTCCCTTGCCGATGCGCGACTGTGCATAGAGCACATAATCTCCAGTGTGCATGCTGGCGATCTGCTCTGACGACTTCCAAGTCCCCTGAATGGCTATTATGTCTGCTCCTTGCGCCATTAATGTTGCGAGTTTTGGCGGCGTGAGGCAAGAAACGTTCATCTGGAGTACTGCTGTGGGGCCTGGGTTCTGCCCAATGTCTCCG
>NW_910086.1:0-1087 GCF_000209065.1 Trypanosoma cruzi | reverse complement strand
TCGTCATATATCTCTCGTACGGGGCCGCAGCCGCAGCGTGGTTACTACGATTCGTCGTGTTGTATCCAACGTCCGGGGCAGCCGCTGCAACTTGGATAATTCGACACGTCGTCCTGTATCTAACGTCCGGGGCAGCCGCTGCAAACTTGGATAATTCGACACGTCGTGTTGTATCCAACGTCCGGGGCCACCGCCCTACCATTTTTTATTTCTTGCAGCGGCCAACCCCGGCAGTAAGGACAAAAAAAAGAATCGCGTTTTCTTTAATGTTTTTCCTGTTTGGGGGCGGGGATCTTTGTTTTCTATGATTGTCTCTTTTTTTTTGTCTGTTACAGGTTGGTTTTTAGGAGGCTTGATGTGCCTGCTGGGTGATCGCCGGCTTTTTTATTGGTGATTGCGTATTTTTGGCTTACCGGTGTGCCGCTCAGCGCCATTTTGTTTTACTTCTTTTCTGCTTATTGGGGCGTGTTGTTATTCGTCACGCGTCAGCACACACCGAGCAACATGTCAAAAAAAAACAAAATGCAGACTTTTTCCCCCCTCGCGAGGGCCTCCGCAGCCACAATCCTGTGCGTGCGTGCATTCTCAGCGTTTTAAACACGGCATGTGTGTGTGCATGTGCTTGTGTGTTTGGCAGCGCCTATACTTGCGGAGCAGCTGTGCGCCACAAGAGAGTCTGAAGAAAGCAACGGCAGAGAGAGGCAGATAGCACACACGCAAATTACTCATATCATCGCACACACACACACACACACACACGCAGCCGCGGAATGGGTGCACTCAACCACAAAATCAAAAAGGAAAACAAAACAAAAAGCCGAAGCGTGGGACGACCAGCGCACACACACTCTCATTACTCCCGTAAAGCAAAACACACACACAGAGGGAGAGAGAGAGAGGTCGCCCACTCAATGCAATAAAAACAAAACAGAAACAGTTACGGTGCTCCGTCCATGCAGCCAGGCAGGACGGCAGCGGTGCGTGTCGTGCAAAAGAGAGCACCAACGGGCCTGCATGGGTGTGCATGCATATATACAAGGGGCACATTATTGTGTGTGCCTCGTGGGGTGAGGTGAGGGCGAGAGTC
>NW_910085.1:0-1086 GCF_000209065.1 Trypanosoma cruzi | reverse complement strand
CGTGTTCCAACACTGGACACCAAACAACCCTGAACTATCCGCTGCTTGGAGGAATTTCGCGAGCTCTTGCCCACACGGGTGCTGCACTCGGCTGATCGTTTTCGAGCGGCCGCTGCATCACACGTTGTGGTCTAAATTTTTGTTTCCGATTGTGAATGGTGGGAGTCAGAGGCACTCTCTGTCAATATCTGTTTGCGTGTTCATACACTGGACACCAAACAACCCTGAACTATCCGCTGCTTGGAGGAATTTCGCGAGCTCTTGCCCACACGGGTGCTGCACTCGGCTGATCGTTTTCGAGCGGCTGCTGCATCACACGTTGTGGTCTAAATTTTTGTTTCCGATTATGAATGGTGGGAGTCAGAGGCACTCTCTGTCACCATCTGTTTGCGTGTTCAAACACTGGACACCAAACAACCCTGAACTATCCGCTGCTTGGAGGAATTTCGCGAGCTCTTGCCCACACGGGTGCTGCACTCGGCTGATCGTTTTCGAGCGGCTGCTGCATCACACGTTGTGGTCTAAATTTTTGTTTCCGATTATGAATGGTGGGAGTCAGAGGCACTCTCTGTCAATATCTGTTTGCGTGTTCATACACTGGACACCAAACAACCCTGAACTATCCGCTGCTTGGAGGAATTTCGCGAGCTCTTGCCCACACGGGTGCTGCACTCGGCTGATCGTTTTCGAGCGGCCGCTGCATCACACGTTGTGGTCTAAATTTTTGTTTCCGATTGTGAATGGTGGGAGTCAGAGGCACTCTCTGTCGATATCTGTTTGCGTGTTCACACACTGGACACCAAACAACCCTGAACTATCCGCTGCTTGGAGGAATTTCGCGAGCTCTTGCCCACACGGGTGCTGCACTCGGCTGATCGTTTTCGAGCGGCTGCTGCATCACACGTTGTGGTCTAAATTTTTGCTTCCGATTGTGAATGGTGGGAGTCAGAGGCACTCTCTGTCACCATCTGTTTGCGTGTTCAAACACTGGACACCAAACAACCCTGAACTATCCGCTGCTTGGAGGAATTTCGCGAGCTCTTGCCCACACGGGTGCTGCACTCGGCTGATCGTTTCGAGCGGCCC
>NW_910084.1:0-1086 GCF_000209065.1 Trypanosoma cruzi | reverse complement strand
TGCTCGTCCTCGCAGCAAAGCACACGGGCGCCCACGGTACACGTGCCACAGTCCAGTGCCGTCACGGGTGTCCTAATATAGAGGTCTTCATCGTAATCAGTCACAGGAGATCCTCTTAGCTCGTTGCACGTGCCGTAGATGATCGGGCGTTCGTCGTCTTGTGCCGACCAAAAACTTGTCATGTATGCAGCGGTCGACGAATAGGAGCCGTAACCAAAGTCGTTGTAAAGTATTGACCACACACTCTGATCGCGGAAAGCCACGCCGTCGTATTTGTCCACGTGCACAACGTAGGCGGTGCGGAACTCGTTGTCGCGGTGCACCAGCCAGCTGCCACCAGTCACAGTCAGCGTGGTTGTCATGAGCATGGCGAAGCCAAGACGGAACTCGCTGGACACAACCTGCAGCACGCTGCCGCCATCCACCGCAACGTCCCCAAACACAAGCGCGCCTTTGTAGTACTCGGTGCTCGGCGCACTCCACGAGCTGTTCTGTATGGAGAACACGGAGCCGCCGCTGACACGCAGGTCCGACGCAAGAGCGTACATCACGTGTGCCCGCGACATAACGACGCAGTTGTCCATGTAGAAGACGCTGGACAGGTGCACGCCAAGGCCGTGCTCCACGAGGATCGCAGCGCACAAGCCCCCGCCACACACCAGCGTAGACCGCGTCATGACAAACCGCGTCGACAGAAGCCGGACACCGTCCAGGACAAGCGCGGGGCCGTACCGGGACCCCGCATGGCCACGGGTCGTCGGCACGTACTGCGACCCGCCAACCGTCGCGCGCAGCGTTGAGTTCGCCAGCAGCACACTCGAGTGCAGCGGCATCGTGCCATGCAGCACAATCGTGCCCTCCAGCGACGTCACATTCGTCATGTTGACGAGGGCGTGCGGCATCAGGCGCACCGTGCTCTCGCTGAGGCCGCCAATCCGCAGCTGCGCGCCGCCCACAAGCACACAGTGGCGCAGCGTCACGTTCAGCGCGTCAGCGGACAAGTCCATCGAGCGCAGGTCCACCGCCACAGTGATCGGTCCGCTGAAACACACCGAGTCGAAGCACGCCGTCGCACGCCCGCCGCCA
>NW_910083.1:0-1086 GCF_000209065.1 Trypanosoma cruzi | reverse complement strand
TTTTTTTTTCACTTCATTTCAGCTACCCCTTTACATAGGTTTTTTTCCCCTCCATGATTTATTATTTGCAATTTTTTCATAAAATGTTTGTTACAGTTTCAACTTCCCGTTTTGTGTCTTTGCGTGGGAACGATTTCCTCCCCTTCCCTCTCCTGGGTGTTATCCTCAGTAAATAAGCATATTTCATTTTCATCATCCTTATCAGTATCGCTGCCCATGATGGGGGATAATGATGCCGGCAATTCATTCCGACGAGGTGGGCGATTAAGCACATGCCATACAACAAAAATAATGGTTGACATGAGTAAAAGCAAGAAACAGCCAAGTGTGTAATACCAAACGGTCTTGGCGCCATATACGTTCCATGAAGGGATAATCAATAATATAAATGTGTTGATTGGTTGTGTCATCTGACTTGCCACTGCTGCTACAACAGGAGAATATCCATTCATGTACGCAAAAACAATATGACGGATCCAAAAACCCAAAATATATACAGTCATATAAATGGCATTATTGGGGCATCCAGCAACGCAGTTCAAACTGGAAATAAGCATATCCCAAGATTCTTGTAAAGAATCACACTTTCCAAAAAATGGAGAAGCATCAATTGGAAAGTATGTCAAGGTAAAAAAAAACACCAAAAATGTCTCACATGTCAACATGATTATTTTGCTCGTAAACGGTGAGCAAGATCCTCGAAATTCGTTCAAAAACCGACCTTGAAGAACATTATAAAGAGGATATAAGAAAGTCCCTATAAGAAATATTACTATCCAAGTAGGGCTGAAATACTTTTTTTTATTTTGGCTTTGAGTCTGTGGCATCACTGCAAGAGTCACCCCACCAGCTGTAAAGGCAACAACTAACAGCAATATGGGGGAAAACTTTGGCTGACTTTCCGGATACAAAATCCACGCGAGTATATAAGTCCAAATGGGTCCTGTCGATATAAGCGCAGATTGAAGTATAACCGGAACATGCACTGCGGAGTACAGGGATAAAAGCCCAGTCAATGAATCAAATAGACCAATCAAAAGCAAAAGAATACAGCCCTTACGAGAGCACCAAAAGAAAAAATTCTCA
>NW_910082.1:0-1086 GCF_000209065.1 Trypanosoma cruzi | reverse complement strand
AAGAGAAGAACATTAATGTTCAAAGATGCACTCTGTCTGTTGATGCCTTTGGAAAACCTAACTGCCTTGTGAGAGGGGTGAAATGGAAGAAAGATGCGATTGAGAGCATTCGCTGCTCTCCTTGTTGTTTTATAAGTGTGTTGACCATCTCCCAATAACATTGATGTGGGAGATGGAAGTGATGCCTTTTTTCGTCCGGAAATGTATTTCCATGTGAGTGGCTCGCCTGGATTTAACTTGCTGATGCGGCGTAGATACGTGTTGCGCAAGCGCTCTCGGAGCAGGAGGAAGAATTGACTCCTTGTCCGTTGCATTTCTGCCTCACGGTCGGGCGTCGGTAACTGTAGATAGCGGGCCTTGCTGTCGGTAGCAATCCGCTCTGCCTCCATGAGAGTGTCGTCCCAAAGCCTGGGACCGTCCTTGTGCATGCCGCGGGGGCAATGTCGTCGATACGAAGTTATAAGCGCTCTCGTGAAAGCCTTAATGCCGGTGGACTGCTTTTTATAGTCGTATGCCGGAAGTTGTGCGTCGAAGTCCTTGACGAATAAATCCCACTTGCACTTCCCCCAACTGTAGAAAAACTTAGGTGCCGAAGGGGGTGCCGAAGGTATGGTATCCTTAAATGCCTGATGCAGCGTAAATGTCAGCATATAATGATCACTAAGCGGCGACACGGAAGCTGACCAATTCGACACAGTCAAATGCTTTGACCATGTCAGATCGATACAGGATCGTTCTCTTGTGCCACGGGCATACGTGATCTCACCAGGGGTGTTAACCAAGGTGAGTCCCGCACCCGTGCACAGTTCTAAAAACTCTGCAGCAACCTCGCTTGGAGAAGTCTCCAAGAATGGCTCCCACTGTGGGTGATGCATGTTGAAATCCCCGCACAGCAGGAGCGGCGACGAGGCTGGAAGGCAGTTTACTAACCGCCTGAAGGATTGCGTTACTTGCGGTGGTGGTCTCATATAGGCACTCGCTACAACAAGATCACGGTTCTGGTCCAGAGCAACCTGGACCACCACCACTTCAAGGCTGGTGTCATGCTGGGGGGATGGTGAGAGGTATACGCTTGGAGCGGAGAGT
>NW_910081.1:0-1086 GCF_000209065.1 Trypanosoma cruzi | reverse complement strand
GGGTTGGACTGCTGAGAAAGGCCTACGCGAAGGTGCACCATTCTTATTCAAATATGCCCAGCGGAGATCCTCTTGAGCCTTTGGAAGACTTTACGGGATTCCCCATTACCCGCTTTGATGTCTTTTGGGAGGAGGCTGTGAAAGGCGACGATGAGTTTTTTAAGCGCATGGTACTTTACGACAAGAAGGATTTTATCACGATGCTTTACACGCCTCGCAACGATGATTCTCAAGGCCAACCTGCGCATGGGTCCAACAACGGCGCAACGACGAATGTGGAGAATCGCTGCAACGAAGTGGGACTGCGTCTGCATTGCGGCTACACGGTGTTGCGTGTCAGGTACTTTGAGGATTTTGATCTCCGTCTTTTGCAGTTCCGCAACCCATGGGGGACGGGCGAGGAGTGGACGGGAAGCTGGGGCAAAAAGGACAAACGATGGGACAAATACCCGAGCGTCAAGGCCCGCTGTTTCCCTGACGGCATGGATGCAACGGAGCCTGACAACACCTTTTGGATGGAATGGAGGGATGTCTTGACAACCTTTGTTGGCGGTGGTGTGTGTCACGTCAAGCGCAACTGGTACGACTACCGCATTCGTGGCGATTTTAACGATGGCTATCCGACTGTGTGTCTTGGAATAAACGTTTCAGATCCCGTGGATGCGTACATTGTTCTCTCTCAGGAGGATGAACGTGATGGCGATGATCTTGAATACGCAGCGATGCTCATCAGTGTCTCCCGTCATGGTGGCAAGCATGAAAAGATGGATCGCACAAGCAGCTTGGATGTGGAGATGCCCGGATGCGAGCTTAAATTCAACTTTGCCCGCGACGTTGCGATGCGCTACACGTTTGAGCCGGAGGGGAACCCGTACTTTGTCATCCCCCGTGTCCACGACAACTCCATCTCCAAGCCCTATGTTCTCGGCTTGCTGATGGACACGTACGCTGGAAATGGCATCCGGGTGGAGTTCAAGGGCATCGACAGGGAGTGCAGGGTGTTCCAGAACATGCCTACCTTCTCGGTGAAGGGCATGACGCGGGATGTGAGCACGGAGTATCAGATCCGCAACCCGCGGCAGCCGT
>NW_910080.1:0-1086 GCF_000209065.1 Trypanosoma cruzi | reverse complement strand
CATTGCGTTCGGCGTCGCCACCTGGGCCCCGCGCATATGGAATGAGGGCATCTCCGTAGTCATCGCCGACTTTCTGAGCGCATACAGTTATTATTGGCACCAGGCGGATGCTCAGGCTCAAATTGCCTTTGGCAGTCTGTTATCGTGGACACGAGCACTGGATACGGATCGGGATTTCGCAGATCGCTTTAAGGATTTTGGCAGGGCCCTACTGCAGGCATTCCGGACGCAGACCATGATAACAAGCGGGCCCAGCATCCCACTTTCTTAATTTTCCGCCCGCATTTGCACGCAACAACAGCGATTGTTGTGATGCCAATTGTGTCATATTTGTGGACGAGATGCGTCTACATGCAACGTGCGCAGCGTGGCCGGGAGGAATTGCTTGCAGCAAGGAATACGGTAGCCCCATCCATTCCACTACCTCCCACCAATCCTCACAGGCAGCGCACCACACCGCCGACGCACCATCCGATATTTTAAATTGCCCGACCCAATCGTTGAGAAGGGCAATGGAGCTTATCCGCCAACGACGCTCGACTGTGGTACGACGGAACACCGACATCTCCGCTTTGAGCCGGCCACACAAGGAGGGCGAACGATGTGGCTTGAAAATGTGGGCGCCGTCAACGTGGAAGCAGAGAATGCCCCTAGCGGGCAATTTTCAACGCTTTTTTTTTTTTGCCGCAGGCACGAACAGCCGATGAACAAGGAGAGTTGTGCGGCCTTGTTGATGGGAATATTAGATGTAGCGCCATCGACCCGACCGCGGCACACCAGGATGCTGCGGTTCATGCTGGAAATGAATCGAACCCCGCTGGAAATGGTGATTATGGGGTTACAAAAAATAGCGTCGCGATCGGGACGAAACAGGCACGCCCCTGACAAAGGAAGGGATGGGTCAATTTATCCACAGCCGGACCGATTGGAAGGAACGCGTTGTTTTTCGACTTGTGTGGATAACGGCGAGCTGTTTGTTTGAGATTGCGGCCTTCACTCCCAACAATTCCACACTGGAGCGTGACGGGAGCATAATTTTGTATTGGCCCGTGGCACCGAAGACGGCGAGAGCGGATTCCCACTGCG
>NW_910079.1:0-1086 GCF_000209065.1 Trypanosoma cruzi | reverse complement strand
GGGTGGTGCACAATGGCGTGTGGAGGGCAACAACGTGAGTGCAGTCGCAATACTAAGTATAGCACATGCCCAGAACAACATTGAACTTTTAGGCAGCGGTACCACTGTGGCAATTGCACACAACCGTCAGGTGGAAGATACTTCTTTTTTTGCTGGTCTGGCTCCGTCAAACTCGATTGTGACGTCACCCGCACGGTTTGTGGTGGGGTGCAACAGGCAGGGCGATGAGGAGGTGTCGTACGACGGCGTGTTTCCGGAGGGCGTGGTGGTGTTTGGGTGCGGCACATGCAACGACAACGCTGCGTGCTACATGCCCGGGACGGAGTCGGTGGATCGCGGCTCGTGCTCGTGCAGCTGCAAGGACGGATGGCATGGCGCGTCGTGTCTTCCCTTCGAGGTGCCCGACACGGTTGTGCCGCCCTTGCCGGAGAGAGCCGTGGACGGCGACACGAGCTGCGTGGTGAACCAGACGCTGACGAGCCTCACGCTGAACATGTGGAAGACGCACCACTGCTACGTGGGTGTGACATTCAGCGGCGTGGGTGCTGTGCTGACGTTCTCCCTTAACAGTATGCCGCTGCATCTCCCCATCAACATCACGCTCACTAGGTGCACATTCCACGAGGGTGCTGCGCTGCAGTTTGTTGGGGGTGCTGAGGCGGTCGAGTCAGCCGGCGTCCTGATCCGCGTGAGCCAGACGGTGATGCGGTCCTCTGTCGTTATTTTTGCACTCGCCCTCCCGCAGCACTGCGACATCGCCGTCACGGAGGTTGACGCGGTACAGTCTTCCATTGTATTTTGGCCTAACAATGTGAACAAAAAATTGAGCGTAGTGACTCTGCACGAAGTTATGTTGAGTGTGTCCTCACTGCTGGTCAGCAACGTCAAGGCGCATACGTCGAGGCGCGGCGGGTATGGTTTGTACTCGACCGGGACACTGACGCTGGTGGGCGGCAGCTCGCTGTACACGCGTTACTGCAGCCTAGATGGATACGCACACCTGTTCCACTTAAATATCCTCATTGCCAGTGATCGCTCTGTTTTTGCGCTGCTCAACAATACGATGGACTCCGGGACAAGCCTCCT
>NW_910078.1:0-1086 GCF_000209065.1 Trypanosoma cruzi | reverse complement strand
CAGCGTCACCGGAGAAGAACGCCGAGGCTCTGGCGGCGAAGGAGCAGTGTTTGAAGGCGCGTGCCGCGCACCTGGCTGCTGCAGTAGTGAGACAGGAGGCTGCGCTGCGCGAGCAGATGCCGTACCTGATGCATCTTCCATTTGACGTGGCGCTGCGTGAGCTGCACCTGGAGAGCAACCCCGAGTTTGTGGCTCTCCTTGCGAAGCACGCGGCTCTGTGCGAGGACCCCGATCGTGCTGGCGGCGCGGAGGCAAAGCGGCTGGAGAGAGCGATGCGGGATTTGGCGAAGAGAATTGCGGAGGACGTGGTGGAGGCCCGGCGCCGCGCGCTTGTGGAAACCGAGAACCTGCATGAGAAGCACCCGTGCCTGCCGGAGGAGCCGGCGCCCGGTGTTGCCATTGTGGAAGTGGGTTTGGTGGAGGATCCCGTGTTTCGCGCGCTGTCGCACGAGCTGGACGGTCTGCGCGCTGACCCGACCAAAAATGCGGAACAGATTGCGGCGACGGAGAGGGCGGTGCGTGCGCGGGCGATGGAGCTTGGTTCCGCGAAGCTGCAGGCAACCGAAGAGGAGCAACGCAATTACCCATTTCTTCCGAGACGCGTGGATGACGTGCTTATGAGCGACCTGCGCCTTGCGGAGGACGGCGTGTTTCAGGAGCTGGTGGCCAGGCGTGACGCACTGGTGGCGGCAGGGCCTGGCAGCAATCCTGAGTTGCTTACGGCGACGGAGCGCCAACTGCGCGGGCGAGCGAGCGAGCTTGCTGCTGCGAAAAAGGCGGTGGACGCGTTCCGCACCGACGAGGACGAGGCGGTGCGTGCGCGTAACCCCTTCCTGGAGTCGAACGAGGTGAAGCTGGTCCCCCTGCGCGAGTTTGGTCTCCCGAGCGACCCCACTTACGCGGCGCTGGCAAACGAGCGGCTGCAGTTGATGCAGAGCCCTGTGAGGAACGCAGCTGCCATCGCTGCGACGGAGGAAGCGCTACGGGGGCGCGTGGAGGAGCTCGCGCTGGCACGTGCAGCGGCTGAGGACGTATTGCTAGCCAAGTACCCGTTCTTTGCGGCATTGCCAGGGGCTGTGTTGCTGG
>NW_910077.1:0-1086 GCF_000209065.1 Trypanosoma cruzi | reverse complement strand
TGACTCCCACCATTCACAATCGAAAACAAAAATTTGGACCACAACGTGTGATGCAGCGGCCGCTCGAAAACGATCAGCCGAGTGCAGCACCCGTGTGGGCAAGAGCTCGCGAAATTCCTCCAAGCAGCGGATAGTTCAGGGTTGTTTGGTGTCCAGTGTGTGAACACGCAAACAGATATTGACAGAGAGTGCCTCTGACTCCCACCATTCACAATCGGAAACAAAAATTTGGACCACAACGTGTGATGCAGCGGCCGCTCGAAAACGATCAGCCGAGTGCAGCACCCGTGTGGGCAAGAGCTCGCGAAATTCCTCCAAGCAGCGGATAGTTCAGGGTTGTTTGGTGTCCAGTGTGTGAACACGCAAACAGATATTGACAGAGAGTGTCTCTGACTCCCACCATTCACAATCGGAAACAAAAATTTGGACCACAACGTGTGATGCAGCGGCCGCTCGAAAACGATCAGCCGAGTGCAGCACCCGTGTGGGCAAGAGCTCGCGAAATTCCTCCAAGCAGCGGATAGTTCAGGGTTGTTTGGTGTTCAGTGTGTGAACACGCAAACAGATATTGACAGGGAGTGTCTCTGACTCCCACCATTCACAATCGGAAACAAAAATTTGGACCAAAACGTGTGATGCAGCGGCCGCTCGAAAACGATCAGCCGAGTGCAGCACCCGTGTGGGCAAGAGCTCGCGAAATTCCTCCAAGCAACGGATAATTCAGGGTTGTTTGGTGTCCAGTGTGTGAACACGCAAACAGATATTGACAGAGAGTGTCTCTGACTCCCACCATTCACAATCGGAAACAAAAATTTAGACCACAACGTGTGATGCAGCGGCCGCTCGAAAACGATCAGCCGAGTGCAGCACCCGTGTGGGCAAGAGCTCGCGAAATTCCTCCAAGCAGCGGATAGTTCAGGGTTGTTTGGTGTCCAGTGTGTGAACACGCAAACAGATATTGACAGAGAGTGCCTCTGACTCCCACCATTCACAATCGGAAACAAAAATTTGGACCACAACGTGTGATGCAGCAGCCGCTCGAAAACGATCAGCCGAGTGCAGCACCCGTGTGGGCAAGAGCTCGCG
>NW_910076.1:0-1086 GCF_000209065.1 Trypanosoma cruzi | reverse complement strand
GTGTGTGTGACGGCTCCGCCTGTACGGCGGGGAGGAAAAAGAGGAGAAGCCGTGCACTGTGCCGCCCAACACACCCACTCTTTTTTTTTTTTTTTTTTCTTTTCTTCTTTTTTGTTTGTCTGCAATGACCTCCATTTGTGGTCCGCGTCTATTTGGAATCTACTGTTTCTTTTTTTTTTTTTTTTTTTCCTTTCTTTGTGCATTCCTCTTTATTTTTGCGCGCATGTCTTTGCCGGATGCCCGGGGAGCTGCTGGAGTGAGTTTGCACGAGCCAAGCGAAAGAAGAAGAAGAAGAAGAGGAAGCGAGGGACGAGAAAAAGGGAAGGGCAGTTGGTGATTGTTAGGAGAGGGATTCCACACGCGTCTCACGTGCCTGTCAATTGCAACGGCAGCGGTCAAGCAGTGAGGCAGAAATGGATGCCGCTGATCGCCTGAAGGAGTCGTTGCTGGACGCTGCGTGGGTGGGGCAGGCTTTGGAGCTTTTTGCGGATGAACTTCGTGATCTTGAGCTTCTAGAGGAGGAAGAGGAGAAGAGATTTCAGACGGAGCTGCAGCGGATGCGTGAGGTGTCGGCCGAGAGTACATTGGCCCCTTCCGCGAGCGCGGAGCCGAAGGTGATGAATAACGAAAGGAAGGATACAGCGCGGCCCAGAAAGTACGGTTCTTCCCAACCCAAGCGGGGTGCGGCGGAGCGGACGGCTGGGACGGCTGGAGGGACTGCAAAAAGCATCAGCGGCTTTTCCCAATTAATCAAGGAGAAGGAGGCTGCCATGAAATTGGCAAGAGAGCGGGAATTTTGGTATCGCAGCTTACATGACATGAAACAGCAGATGCAACATGCGCGCGAGGAGGCGGACCGACGGCGGGCTTTCGCACGCCGACAACTACGTTTTTTTACTGCCCGAAGTATTGACGAGTACATGATGGAGGAAATCTTGCAGGGGGTACCGGGGATGGCTTCTAGAGGGAAATCAACTTTGGCGGATGCTAACAGTGATGAATTTCACAGCAAAGACGCGGTCTCTGAAGAGGGATCTGTGACTGTTGTTTCCACTGGAACTCCTACAACGGATGCGCCAGTCCTGC
>NW_910075.1:0-1086 GCF_000209065.1 Trypanosoma cruzi | reverse complement strand
CCGTCTCCGTCACCTGCAGCGTCTCCGTCGGCCCGTACTGCGTCGGACTGTAGTGCGGCGTCCACGCTGGCGTCATCGTCGGGCTGCGCGTCTCCGTCAGCGTCGCCGTGCGACTCAGCAGCGGCATGCCGGGCGTGCGGTTGCACCCGTCCACGTGCGGCAGGTACACCGGCAGGCAGTCGCGCCCGTACCCGCCCTCAGCACAGCGGCAGCCGCACGACCCCGACATCGCCCTCGTCGCAGCAGCAAAGCAGCGCACGTCGGCGTCGCACACGCCACACGCCACGGGGCGGAATTCCCCGATGATGCCGGCGGACCTGTAGTCCATAGGCCGCAGTGCCTGCCCATTGAGCGTCAGGCACCCCACAACGAACTTCCGGCCGGTGCCCCCGAGCGCAACGGTGCCGTCCATCACGACGAGCCCGCTGCCGGCGTTCCCGTGGAGCGTCAGTGTGCTCTGCGCGAGATCCGCACCGCGCGGGTACGGCGGCACCGACAGGAGCCTGCCGCTGATGTTGTTGCCGCGCACCGACAGCCACGACCCGGACACGAACGACGCCGACCCCCGCAGCACCAGCAGCGCGCCATCGGTCAGCGCACCGGCGTTGTCGTTCACTACGACGGCGGACGCGCTGGCCTCCACACCGCTGCCAAACACCAACCCGTGCGCGGCGTACACCTGGCTCCCCGACAAGCGCAGCACAGCGCCCCCCGACGCAACCACGCGCGCACTAGCGTACAACGCATATTCGCCACCGAACACAGCCGCGTCCAGCGCAACACCGCCACCGACAAGCTCCAGCACGGCGCCGTCCACCACCACCGTCCGCCCACCAGTCATCACGGTCACGAGGGCCACGCCGGACACAATCAGCACGGACCGCACAAGCCGCAGGCCCGACAGCACAAGCACCGGTGCGTACGGCGACGACTGCGAGCCGGGAAGATACACAAGCGGCGTCGGCCTCGCGGCGACCAGCAGGGAGTCCGTCACCGTCAGCACGGACCCCGCAGGGAACGTGCCGGTCAGCACAAGCGCACCGTTCAGCGCCTCCACATCGCACACCGACAGCTCCACCGGCCCGC
>NW_910074.1:0-1086 GCF_000209065.1 Trypanosoma cruzi | reverse complement strand
AATAGGTAAATACTGAGCCTTTTAAAATTTGCTTCCGCTGCCCTGCTGTGTGCTCCTTGCTGCTCTCCGTCTCCGCTACTTGGCACGTATCCCGGACACACTCATATGCACGACACGCCCACAGCTGTTTGCGTGGACCATGTTTGTGTGTGGGTGCATGCGCGCTGGAGCCATACTGTGCAGCCTCTTTTTTTTTGTGCCTTACTTTTTAAAAGCTTTTGCTGTTTGTTTGCGTGTGTTTTGTTTTTACTTGTTTTTTGTGTTTTTCTTTCTGTTTACTTGCTGCTGGGCGGTTTTCTTTTTTTACTGTGCGGTGGCCTTGTCTGCTATTTTTGCCATCTTTTCTTTTGCCCTCTCATGCTTTCGCAGATAGAATTTTGATTATTAAACAGCGATAATTCTGATGGTGGTGTGTCTTGTGTTCCGCTTACTGTTGGCGCTTGCACTGCTGTGCTGCTGCTCTTGCGTTTGCGCCACAGAGAAGGAGCAGGAAGTTGTGCCGGTGGATGCAGAGTGTGCGGGTAATGATAAACTTGGGCGCTGGCGCATAAGCGGGAAGCCATCGTGGTATAACTGCTCAGATTCATCTTCTGGCGCTGGGAAGATGATTTGCGACATGGGGGTCGGAACCTGTGCGACTGAGAATGCTGAGGGGCGTCACAAAGGAGGAGGTGTGAAGGATGGTGTCTTCACGATCAACGTCAGTACTTACCCTCAAAGCATGCTGGAGAGGTGGTGGGAGCGTAACGTGGAGCCGAAGTCGGCCAATGGTGGGATAGCCTCGGCCGCATCCTCTGGGGCAGGATCTTCGGTGCCTCAAGAAGAGGCGGCTACTCGTGACGCCTCCCCCACACCAAAACCCGCGTCTCCTGCTGCTGGCGCTGAGGGTTCCGCTGGTACTTCTTCTCCACTTGAAACTCCGGGCAGCGCTGGTGTTAACTCTCCTGCTGGCATTGCTGGCACTGGTGGCACGACGGATTCCTCTTCTTCTGCGGCCTCGCGGGCGCCGGATCTCGCTCCCTCTGGTGAACTTCCAGGCGCTGCACGTTCTACTTCCGCTGCTTCTTCTGCACCCGAATCCCACCA
>NW_910073.1:0-1086 GCF_000209065.1 Trypanosoma cruzi | reverse complement strand
AAAACGCGATTCTTTTTTTTGTCCTTACTGCCGGGGTTGGCCGCTGCAAGAAATAAAAAATGGTAGGGCGGTGGCCCCGGACGCTAGATACAGCACGACGTGTCGAATTATCCAAGTTGCAGCGGCTGCCCCGGACGTTAGATACAGCACGACGTGTCGAATTATCCAAGTTGCAGCGGTGGCCTCGGGCGTTAGATATATGACGACTTACAGTAGTAACCACGCTGCGGCTGCGCATCCTAAACATGTCTTTTTCGTTTTCCAGGGGACAACGCAAATGTGCTCGATTGTTCGAAGATCGACATTAATACTTTACGTGAAAAGGAGTCGCGCGACCGCATTTTTTTAGCTCAGTGGCAAACACGCTCACAATGTCATCCGGGGACGCGGGTTCGATTCCCGCAGAAGCCTAAGTTTTTTCCATTTTTTTTTTGAATTCTTGTTTCATATTGCTTTTTAAACTTCTGGTTTGCAGGACGGTGTGCGAGTTCTGCAATCGCACTGATTCCATCTGTTTCGTGGTTTGTGCGGCTGCGGCTGCGGTGGTGGCCGCGTGAGAGTGAGTGTGAGAGAGCCATGCACCGCCCGCATACACACACTTCCTTCTCTCTCTGTGTGTGTGTCCCCTTGCATGGACTCTCGTCGTCGCCTCACCCCACGAAGCACACACAATAATGTGCCCATTGTATATATGCATGCACACCCATGCAGGCCCGTTGGTGCTCTCTTTTGCACGACACGCACCGCTGCCGTCCTGCCTGGCTGCATGGGCGGAGCACCGTAACTGTTTCTGTTTTGTTTTCATTGCATTGAGTGGGCGACCTCTCTCTCTCTCCCTGTGTGTGTGTTTTGCTTTTCGGGAGCAATGAGAGTGTGTGTGCGCTGGTAGTCCCACGCTTCGGCTTTTTGTTTTGTTTTTCTTTTTGATTTTGTGGTTGAGTGCACCCATTCCGCGGCTGCGTGTGTGTGTGTGTGATGATATGAGTAATTTGCGTGTGTGCTTATCTGCCTCTCTCTGCCGTTGCTTTCTTCAGACTCTCTTGTGGCGCACAGCTGCTCTGCAAGTATAGGCGCTGACAAACACAC
>NW_910072.1:0-1086 GCF_000209065.1 Trypanosoma cruzi | reverse complement strand
GTGCTGCACTCGCCGGATCGTTTTCGAGTGGCTGCTGCACCACACGCTGTGGTCTAAATTTTTGTTTCGAATTATGAATGGTGGTGGTCAGAGACACTCTCTTTCAATGTCTGTTTGCGTGTTCACACACTGGACGCCAAACAACCCGGAACTATCCGCTGCTTGGAGGAATTTCGCGAGCTCCTGCCCACAGGGGTGCTGCAGTCGGCGGATCGTTTTCGAGTGGCTGCTGCACCACACGCTGTGGTCTAAATTTTTGTTTCGAATTATGAATGGTGGTGGTCAGAGACACTCTTTTTCAATGTCTGTTTGCGTGTTCACACACTGGACGCCAAACAACCCTGAACTATCCGCTGCTTGGAGGAATTTCGCGAGCTCCTGCCCACAGGGGTGCTGCACTCGCCGGATCGTTTTCGAGTGGCTGCTGCACCACACGCTGTGGTCTAAATTTTTGTTTCGAATTATGAATGGTGGTGGTCAGAGACACTCTCTTTCAATGTCTGTTTGCGTGTTCACACACTGGACGCCAAACAACCCTGAACTATCCGCTGCTTGGAGGAATTTCGCGAGATCTTGCCCACAAGGGTGCTGCACTCGGCGGATCGTTTTCGAGCGGCCGCTGCACCACACGCTGTGGTCTAAATTTTTGTTTCGAATTATGAATGGTGGTGGTCAGAGACACTCTCTGTCAATGTCTGTTTGCGTGTTCACACACTGGACGCCAAACAACCCTGAACTATCCGCTGCTTGGAGGAATTTCGCGAGCTCTTGTCCACAGGGGTGCTGCACTCGGCGGATCGTTTTCGAGTGGCTGCTGCACCACACGCTGTGGTCTAAATTTCTGTTTCGAATTATGAATGGTGGTGGTCAGAGACACTTTCTTTCAATGTCTGTTTGCGTGTTCACACACTGGACGCCAAACAACCCGGAACCATCCGCTGCTTGGAGGAATTTCGCGAGATCTTGCCCACAGGGGTGCTGCACTCGGCGGATCGTTTTCGAGTGGCTGCTGCACCACACGCTGTGGTCTAAATTTTTGTTTCGAATTATGAATGGTGGTGGTCAGAGACACTCTCTTTCAATGTC
>NW_910071.1:0-1086 GCF_000209065.1 Trypanosoma cruzi | reverse complement strand
CAACGTGTGATGCAGCGGCCGCTCGAAAACGATCAGCCGAGTGCAGCACCCTTGTGGGCAAGAGCTCGCGAAATTCCTCCAAGCAGCGGATAATTCAGGGTTGTTTGGTGTCCAGTGTGTGAACACGCAAACAGATATTGACAGAGAGTGCCTCTGACTCCCACCATTCACAATTGGAAACAAAAATTTGGACCACAACGTGTGATGCAGCGGCCGCTCGAAAACGATCAGCCGAGTGCAGCACCCGTGTGGGCAAGAGCTCGCGAAATTCCTCCAAGCAGCGGATAGTTCAGGGTTGTTTGGTGTCCAGTGTATGAACACGCAAACAGATATTGACAGAGAGCGTCTCTGACCCCCACCATTCACAATCGGAAACAAAAATTTGGACCACAACGTGTGATGCAGCAGCCACTCGAAAACGATCAGCCGAGCGCAGCACCCTTGTGGGCAAGAGCTCGCGAAATTCCTCCAAGCAGCGGATAGTTCAGGGTTGTTTGGTGTCCAGTGTGTGAACACGCAAACAGATATTGACAGAGAGTGCCTCTGACTCCCACCATTCATAATTGGAAACAAAAATTTGGACCACAACGTGTGATGCAGCGGCCGCTCGAAAACGATCAGCCGAGTGCAGCACCCTTGTGGGCAAGAGCTCGCGAAATTCCTCCAAGCAGCGGATAATTCAGGGTTGTTTGGTGTCCAGTGTGTGAACACGCAAACAGATATTGACAGAGAGTGCCTCTGACTCCCACCATTCACAATCGGAAACAAAAATTTGGACCACAACGTGTGATGCAGCAGCCGCTCGAAAACGATCAGCCGACTGCAGCACCCTTGTGGGCAAGAGCTCGCGAAATTCCTCCAAGCAGCGGATAATTCAGGGTTGTTTGGTGTCCAGTGTGTGAACACGCAAACAGATATTGACAGAGAGTGTCTCTGACTCCCACCATTCACAATCGGAAACAAAAATTTGGACCACAACGTGTGATGCAGCGGCCGCTCGAAAACGATCAGCCGAGTGCAGCACCCGTGTGGGCAAGAGCTCGCGAAATTCCTCCCAGCAGCGGATAGTTCAGGGTTGTTTGGTGT
>NW_910070.1:0-1086 GCF_000209065.1 Trypanosoma cruzi | reverse complement strand
AACCATCCGCTGCTTGGAGGAATTTCGCGAGATCTTGCCCACAAGGGTGCTGCACTCGCCGGATCGTTTTCGAGTGGCTGCTGCACCGCACGTTGTGGTCTAAATTTTTGTTTCGAATTATGAATGGTGGTGGTCAGAGGCACTCTCTTTCAATGTCTGTTTGCGTGTTCACACACTGGACGCCAAACAACCCTGAACCATCCGCTGCTTGGAGGAATGTCGCGAGATCTTGCCCACAAGGGTGCTGCACTCGGCGGATCGTTTTCGAGTGGCTGCTGCACCGCACGTTGTGGTCTAAATTTTTGTTTCGAATTATGAATGGTGGTGGTCAGAGACACTCTCCGTCAATGTCTGTTTGCGTGTTCACACACTGGACGCCAAACAACCCTGAACTATCCGCTGCTTGGAGGAATGTCGCGAGATCTTGCCCACAAGGGTGCTGCAGTCGGCGGATCGTTTTCGAGTGGCTGCTGCACCACACGCTGTGGTCTAAATTTTTGTTTCGAATTATGAATGGTGGTGGTCAGAGACACTCTCCGTCAATGTCTGTTTGCGTGTTCACACACTGGACGCCAAACAACCCTGAACTATCCGCTGCTTGGAGGAATTTCGCGAGATCTTGCCCACAGGGGTGCTGCACTCGCCGGATCGTTTTCGAGCGGCTGCTGCACCGCACGTTGTGGTCTAAATTTTTGTTTCGAATTATGAATGGTGGTGGTCAGAGGCACTCTCTTTCAATGTCTGTTTGCGTGTTCACACACTGGACGCCAAACAACCCTGAACTATCCGCTGCTTGGAGGAATTTCGCGAGATCTTGCCCACAGGGGTGCTGCACTCGGCGGATCGTTTTCGAGCGGCCGCTGCACCGCACGTTGTGATCTAAATTTTTGTTTCGAATTATGAATGGTGGTGGTCAGAGACACTCTCTTTCAATGTCTGTTTGCGTGTTCACACACTGGACGCCAAACAACCCTGAACCATCCGCTGCTTGGAGGAATGTCGCGAGATCTTGCCCACAAGGGTGCTGCACTCGGCGGATCGTTTTCGAGAGGCTGCTGCACCGCACGTTGTGGTCTAAATTTTTGT
>NW_910069.1:0-1086 GCF_000209065.1 Trypanosoma cruzi | reverse complement strand
TTTGTTTCGATTATGAATGGTGGTGGTCAGAGACACTCTCATTCAATGTCTGTTTGCGTGTTCACACAACTGAACGCCAAACAACCCGGAACTATCCGCTGCTTGGAGGAATTTCGCGAGATCTTGCCCACAACGGTGCTGCACTCGGATAATCGTTTTCGAGCGGCTGCTGCACCACACGCTGTGGTCTATGTTTTTGTTTCGAATTATGAATGGTGGTGGTCAGAGACACTCTCATTCAATGTCTGTTTGCGTGTTCACACACTGGACGCCAAACAACCCGGAACTATCCGCTGCTTGGAGGAATTTCGCGAGATCTTGCCCACAACGGTGCTGCACTCGGATAATCGTTTTCGAGCGGCTGCTGCACCACACGCTGTGGTCTATGTTTTTGTTTCGAATTATGAATGGTGGTGGTCAGAGACACTCTCTTTCAATGTCTGTTTGCGTGTTCACACACTGGACGCCAAACAACCCGGAACTATCCGCTGCTTGGAGGAATTTCGCGAGATCTTGCCCACAGGGGTGCTGCACTCGGAGGATCGTTTTCGAGCGACTGCTGCACCACACGCTGTGGTCTATGTTTTTGTTTCGAATTATGAATGGTGGTGGTCAGAGACACTCTCATTCAATGTCTGTTTGCGTGTTCACACACTGAACGCCAAACAACCCGGAACTATCCGCTGCTTGGAGGAATTTCGCGAGATCTTGCCCACAACGGTGCTGCACTCGGATAATCGTTTTCGAGCGGCTGCTGCACCACACGCTGTGGTCTATGTTTTTGTTTCGAATTATGAATGGTGGTGGTCAGAGACACTCTCTTTCAATGTCTGTTTGTGTGTTCACACACTGAACGCCAAACAACCCGGAACTATCCGCTGCTTGGAGGAATTTCGCGAGATCTTGCCCACAACGGTGCTGCACTCGGATAATCGTTTTCGAGTGGCTGCTGCACCACACGTTGTGGTCTAAATTTTTGTTTCGAATTATGAATGGTGGTGGTCAGAGACACTCTCATTCAATGTCTGTTTGCGTGTTCACACACTGAACGCCAAACAACCCGGAACTATCCGCTGCTTGGAGGAA
>NW_910068.1:0-1086 GCF_000209065.1 Trypanosoma cruzi | reverse complement strand
GTCCACGCGGTCACACGGAGATCGCACTGTTTCCTCAATAGACCTTATTCGTCGTCCATCCCTTAAAGATGCTTCTGTTATTGATGGGCCTTCGAACACAATAGAAGGAAATGGACAATGCGGTAACGCCGTGACACCACCAGCCACAATGATTCTCTCATACCGGGGCAATTCTCCAATTATGCCTCGTATGCGCACACAACCAACATATAAAATCACCCAATGTTTTTCACCAGAAGCCAAACAACCCCTTTCCCTCCCTAATTTCTTCGGTCGCCTTTATTTCCGATAGCGTTGGTCATTTTGGCATTTGTGTGCGGTGCTGCCGCATGGGGCTGGTGCACCCGCTCCGCATGCTCAGACACAAGCATCCAAAAATATATAACTCCCGCAAGATTTTTCACCACAAATCAAGCTGTCTCGTTCACCTTCAATTTCCTAATCTATTTTCCTATTATTATTATCTTTGCACACTTCGGAGGGCTTCGTCTCTTCTAAATTCTCTGGATGATATTGACACTGGGTACTGGCGCACCTCTTCCTCCCAGAACACCGAATCTCAAGGCTCTCGTCGCTCACATTATCGGAATTGACGACATCACATCTCCGCCAGTCGTTCATCGGCGTGCTGGCTGCCTGCTGCACATAAATCATCCCCCACGACATGTCTCGGGATAACTCCTCCCAACCATTAAAATATGCCGCCAGGCACTCAGTGAACTGCTGCACAGTGCTGGCGGTGGTGTGGTGCTCACCCGCCGTAGTCATCCGCAGCCCAACCACCGTCCTTGGATTGGACTCCGAGAAAAAAAGACGTCCACCAGCGGAAGGTTTGTGGCCCACGGTTTGTGCAGCACCCCGTACTTTATTTTACGGATCGTTTTTCATATTCACTCGGCAGCAAACCCTCATCTCCCTTGGGATGCAATTCAGGGCCAACTTCAAGACGCAGGGTTTTGCTTGACGTCCTGTTGGCGGCTCAAACTCCGTGAGTTTCGTCGCCATTGCCTTGACAAAGGCACTCTCCGTGGACGATTTCAAAGCAAACCACCCAAAAAAATATGGGCAAAATATTATCCCTCGACG
>NW_910065.1:0-1085 GCF_000209065.1 Trypanosoma cruzi | reverse complement strand
CCTCACGTGGGATTTCCACTAACGAAATTTTCCTTTCCATTTGAGCCACTTTCATTCGATCATAATCTGAAAGAATCGCAGTAAGCTCCACAAGAGTTTTCTTCGTGTTTTGCTGCCGGATGTTTTCATCCTCCGCGGGAGAAATATTCTGCAACGGTCTTGTTACCGTCCCCTCCATCCAGCGCCATGGCGTTTGGTTTGTTATCAACTCCAGCAAAATAACACCCACAGCGTAAATGTCTGCAGCAGCACCTTTTTTTCCGGTGGTAAATACCTCTGGACTGCTATACGCCCATCTATTAAGGCAAGATTCTGCCCGCAGTCTTTCTTCTGTCATGGCTGCTGCTGCTTCTGCTGTGCAAGCCATACTGACTCCCCGTAATTTATACAGGCCTTCCACAGCAGCCATAACATCCTCTGGCCGAAGATTACCGTGTACAAGACCACGATCATGCAAGTATTCCAACCCGCGCAATATACCTACCAGAAAACGCTTTATCGCCATGAGTGGCAAGGCACGACCGTACCGTCGTACGGTGTCACGCAGTGTTCCACCTGGAACATATTCCATGATCAGACACATGTGTTCCTTTGTTTGACCGTAACCAAGAAGCTGCACAAGGTTCTCATGATAAAGCGTCTGTGCACGTGTCAAGGCGAGATCAAGAGATTCCATGTCATTATATCCGCAGTCTGGAAGCGATGAGACGGGGATGAATTTAAGTGCTGCAAGAGTGCCCGTATCACTGATTCCTAAAAAGACGGGAAACCGACCGGACTCAGGAAAATTTTCAGACGCCCGCTTCCACCGTACATTCTTCTTGTCCCAGAACTCATGCGCAATGGCTTGTCCCGCCGACGAGACGTGTGTTGAGGAGGCACTGGTTGAGAGAGCGCTCGGTGTGAGTCGTCGCCGGGATCCGCAAAAGGTGAGTGAGGGAGGATGCAACCCTGACACGATGCTTTCACTATTGTCAACGGAAGCAGGTGAAAACTTTGATGTCAGGGTGTCCACACGGTCCGAGCCACCCACGCGCCACTCCGATGGAAACCGACTGCGCTTCTTTACATCGCATTGTTGAACT
>NW_910064.1:0-1085 GCF_000209065.1 Trypanosoma cruzi | reverse complement strand
TCTGGCGCGGAGGGACAGGAGACGCCTACGTCGCTGCCAGCCATTTTGGGTGCTACCGACGACAATTCTGCGGGAGGGACATCCGGCAATCCAAATCCCTCCAGCCTTTATCCGTCGCAAGCACAACTAGTACAGCAACAACAACATTCTACATCTCATTTAGAACCCACCGCAACAACAACGACGCATCGCATTTGCTCCGCATGCTACTACGAGATTCAGCTGGTTGTGCCCCGTCGGGACCAAAATGGTGAGGTGCGGCGGAGGTGCCGGGGCGAACTAAAAATGTTTCAGTGGTCACTTCTTGTTAAGGTGCTCTCGTACCTGAGCATGCATGATCTCCTCGAGGCATCGCTTGTGTCCTCTGATCTTTACTTTATATCAAGAGACAACGTCATTTGGTATCAGTACAACATGGCCCAGCGCCGACAGAAGGAGGTGCAGCTGCGAATTCCACCGAGGCGTCAGAATTCGTCACTTTCACTCCGCAGGCGATTTCTTCAGCGACAGAAAGAGCCCCCTCGGGCGTTTGGAATTGAATTTGGCGACGTCTCTTCGTCCGACGCTTCCAAGCGTGTCATTTCGCTTCATGCACGGTACAACTTCACGCAGTTTTTAGACTTTGCACGTCGGCAAGAGATGGCACGGTGCAGGGGGCTCTCCTCCTTTTCCGTTGCTGCTCGCACACTCTTTTCCAGCCCGCTAAAAATTGCCATTATTGGCTCCATGGGTGTTGGGAAGACGCTTTTAGTGAGGCACTTTGTAGTATCGCACGAGAATGGCGGTTCAAGTGGAGGGAGGATCTCGCCAAAGTTGGGGTTTGTGCGCTATGCGAAGATGGTGCACCTCACAGGCAGTTTGGCCGCCGACGTTATGCTTCACATTTACGACATATCCGGTGAACTGCGCTTTGAGGAGCTGCGGCGGTTTCTTTGTTCGAATTGTCATGCGGTCGGTCTTTGTTACGATCCACGACGCAAATTCACACTTGTGGAAGCGGCCGATGTTATGATGGGCGTAGAACCCGCCCTTGGACCGCAGCCTGTTGTTGTGTGTGGCATCCTTTGCCCCGCAGAACTGCGAGA
>NW_910063.1:0-1085 GCF_000209065.1 Trypanosoma cruzi | reverse complement strand
GTACGCACCGTGTACCGTCATCGTCCTCCGGTGGAGGTCATTACACGGCATGCATCCAAGATGTACCACATCCCAGAAGCGGTAGGTACCAATGAGGCCTTACAGCGTTTTTGTGCCCATGCTGTGGGTATTTCTCATGATAAAAAGATATCTGAAAATAATAATGTCAATTCAAACAATGGGACGTCTCTCTCATTGTCCTCGAAGGTGTACGTGTATGCCATTCACAGCGTCCAAGATGAGGGGAGCGTACACGTATCTTCTAATAATATACGGGGGTGGGTATATCTCTCCGCCTTCATCGCCTATGAGATGCCTGGGCCGTGTGTGCACCTGACTTTTGTCAATGCCCCAAACAAACACGTTGCCGCAGTCATGGAAAGTTGCGAGAAGAAGATCCCACGGATACGAAGCTTCTGTGAAATGCTACAAGAGATGATGTCACGGGGGAAACTAGCGCTTATGCAGAGAAAACGGAGCGGGGTGAAGGCTTTCGGGGGCGTTGGGTCGCCGGAGCAAAGAAATCCCTTGGGTCTCGTCCAAAACGAGCCATTTGTTTTTGGTCCTCCCACAACGGCGCAACTCCGCGTGCTTTGCCCTCTTCTTAAGTTGCATGCTGGGAAAATGTGGCGGTACCGAGGACGGCAGGAAGGATGCGACGTGGAAGAATGTGACGCAAATTTGTTTATTGCAGCACCACCTTTTCTAAAGGCATACCGTATTTCCACATTTATTGCGTGTTCACTGGCTAATTTTTTCTCTTTTGTTGGAGATCCTTTGCAGACACATCGTTATGACCCCTTCTTAGAGAGCTCAATGAAGATTAGTACTCAGCCTGAGGGAGAGGTGTTCTATTTGCGATATAAGCGACTTGCCACGTACAGCTCTTTACGTGATTACTGTGTTCTCGTTAACTCAATACTTTTGCAACCGGATATGGAACGGGGAAGTACAAAATTGTTGTCGGCGTTCAATTATACAGCAATGGTGTATATAGAGAACGCTATTCATTGCAATTACCGCCCCCATTGTGAGGGATATGAGAGAGAGATTGTTTATGCCTTTGGGTACATTGCCACAAGTAA
>NW_910062.1:0-1085 GCF_000209065.1 Trypanosoma cruzi | reverse complement strand
AAGGCCTTTGAATTGGGGCGCGTATTTGCGTACCGTTGGACCGTCAATTTTAAGTGTATCCCTGAAGAGATTTTTATCGCGAAAGAGTTTGGCCAGGTGTTGTTGCTGTTCACTGTAGTGAGCTGGTTTCTGCTCTGGCGCAGGCGGTGGTCAAGACGCCTCTTCCGGCGTGCCCAAGTGGCAACCATAAAGAGTGTTGAGTATGCCGCGGTCCGAGGAGCTGACGTATTTGACACTGACAGCGAGGTTTACCGCAATGTTGTTTTAACAATGATGGAGTCCAATCTGATTGGTGTCATATTTGCGCGTTCACTCCACTACCAGTTCTTGGTATGGTTCTTTCATTCAATGCCAATGGTGCTGTCCGTGACGCGGTTGCCTTTTCCACTTCAGATTGCCTCCGTCGTGGCGGTGCAGTACGGCTTTGAGGCATATCCGAGCACGGCACAGTCTTCTTTTGTGCTGATTTGCGGCTTCGCCCTTGCATGGGTTGGTATTGTGTGCATGGACCATGACAGTGGCGGTGCTGTTCCACGGCGGCACAAGCGAGAAGCTGCGCCGGATGCAGCGAAAAGAGTGGCCCCGGCCGCTCTTCCCGTGAAGCAGTGAGGCAACACACAGGCATAGATTACTGGTTTAGGACCCTGAGAACAATTAATTTGTTGTGTTGCCTGGAAAGAAGTTCCTAGATGTAATCACGAGGAATTAAAGAAGAGGTTGAGGTTTTTTGCTTGGCCTATCATGGAACATTAATGACGACTCTTCTCTTCTTTTCGGTGTACGTCTTTAAGTGTGTCTGTTTATGGGTGTGTGTGTGTGTGTGTGTGTGTAATATATATGTACGGCAGAGAGGAAGAGAAAAAAAGTAGAGGGAAACAGGGAGAAATAAATATATCCTTCATATGTGGTATTTTCACAATCCGCATTTTTTTTTTTACTGGTTTCTTTGCCGTTTTCTACGCGTCTCCCCTCCTGCCCTCTTGTATTTCTTTTTGTTGTTGTCCTCCTTCTTTGTTGCTGTTTCCTCTGTCTTTTGTATTTATATATTGTTAGTAAGGTTGCCTTGTGCTTCGAACAAATTGGGG
>NW_910061.1:0-1085 GCF_000209065.1 Trypanosoma cruzi | reverse complement strand
GAAGCACAGACCACGCACGCCGGGATCAGGAACGTCCAAAGAGTCGATGCTGCCACCGTGCACGCAGCGGACCTCCGTGTCCTTCGCATCGGGGAGCGGGAGCGGCCCAAGGCCGTCCGGAACCGCAGCTGGCAGACACGTGTCACCGTAGCCGCCAGCAGCGCACACACACACACAGCCGCTGATGCTGCTCGTCCTCGCAGCGAAGCACACGGCGTCCACGGTGCACGCACCGCAGTCCAACGCCGTCACGGGTGCTCCAATATTGAGGTCGACTCCGTAATCCGTCACGGGAGAGCCCCTTGCCTCGTTGCACACGCCGTAGATGGTCGGGCACGAGTCGGATGGTGGTGACCAGTTGCTTGTCATGCGTACAATTTTTGACGAGTACGAGCCGTACGTGAAGTTGTTGTCAAGTATCGACCACACACTCTGATCGCGGAACGCAACGCCGTTCCCGCTGTCCACGTACACAACGTAGGCGGTGTGGAACTCATTGTTGCGGTGCACCAGCCAGCTGCCACCAACCACGGTCAACGTGGCTGCCGTGAGCATGGCAAAGCCAAGACGGAAAATGCTGGACACAATCTGCAGCACGCTGCCGCCAGCCACAACAACATCCTTGAACACACACGCGCCTTCGTAGAAGCCAATGCTCGGCGCACTCCACGAGCTGTTCTGTATGGAGAACACAGAGCCGCCGCCAACACGCAGTTCCGACGTAAGAGCGTACATTACGTGTGTCCGCGACATGACAACGCAGTTGTCCATGTAGAATACGCTGGACAGGTTGGCGCAAAGGCCGCGTTCCACAATGATCGCAGCGCACAAACCCCCGCCACACACCAGCGTCGACCGCGTCATGACAAACCGCGTCGACAGAAGCCGGACACCGTCCAGGACAAGCGCGGGGCCGCACCGAAATCCCTCGTGGCCAGGGGTCGTCGGCACGTACTGCGACCCGCCAACCGTCGCGCGCAGCGTTGAGTTCGCCAGCAGCACACTCGAGTGCAGCGGCATCGCGCCATGCAGCACGATCGTGCCCTCCAGCGACGTCACATTCGTCATATTGACGAGGGCGTGGG
>NW_910060.1:0-1085 GCF_000209065.1 Trypanosoma cruzi | reverse complement strand
TTTCTTTTTTGCCTTGTCGGGTGGTTTCTGCTTTAAGCCGTGTGGTGTCTCTCTTTGTGTTTGGCGATGGAGTTTTTTACATGATTTGTCGAGGATAGAGGAGAAGCACATTCATCCCCCCCTGTGTGTGTGTGTGTGTTTGTGCTGCTCCCAGACCTTTTTTTTTTCTCCACTTGCGCTCACTCCCATCCGTGTGTGGATGCTTGGGATATGCGACGCGATAGGGCGGGCTCCGCTTGGCGAGGCTCTTTCTCGCTCGTCAAGGACAGAAAAATTGCCGCAGAGCTGAATATTTGTTTGGTGCACAAGGAAACCGCCACCAAAGTGTTTTTGTTTTTAATTATTGAGTGTTGTTCGGCGCAAGTGCCGAGTGTAGCAGGGAAAGGCAACTAATTAAGTGCTGACTGAGAGTGTTTGGGGTGTATGCACGCCGGAGAGAGACTGAGAGGGTCGCATCTGACCAGCCGGGTTCCTCGTTGTCTTTATTGGTTGTGTTGTGTGTATGTGTGCCCGCCTGCTCTGCTCCCTGCTTCTCTGAAAGAAGAGTGATTAGAGAGTGACTCAGAAGACTCCAAATTGTTCAGCAAGGGTTTTCAGAAGATTTCTTGGCAAACGAGATGGGCACCGGGAGTGGCAATATTGCTCCCGGAAACGATCCCGTCGTGGTGCCCCAACTGGGGAGTGAAAATGGCAGCGGGGTGAAGTGGAGGCGCACGAGCTCCGGAATGGGTGCCCTGCGTTGTTTCACAAACATAATTCCCTATGGCGGTCTCTTGTCGACGACGTTTAACCTTGCGAGCGCCACGCTTGGTGGCGGGGTGATCAGCCTGGCCGCGGGCTTTCAGATGAGTGGTGTCGCCTTCTCCATCATCCTTCTTGTCCTGGTGACGGTGTGCACTGTCTATTCGGTCGGCCTGATGATGCAGGCTGTGGAGATGACCGGCTATAATTCATACGCGGAGCTCTCAAAGAAACTGTTTGGCCGGGGGTGGGACCACTTCACGGTGGTTCTCACGTGGTTGTTCACCTTTGGCACCTGTGTGGGATATGTCATAGCCATTGGCCGTCTCCTTGAGCCCGTGCTG
>NW_910059.1:0-1085 GCF_000209065.1 Trypanosoma cruzi | reverse complement strand
AACAAGTACTTGACACGACGCGGATTTATACATTTTAAGTGCTTCCTCACGTTCACGTTGTACCCGATCGCCATGAATTGACGCACACGCTACCCGATTGTTTCGAAGGAATCGTTCCAAGTAATCAGCATCGCGCTTTTTCTCCACAAATACAAGAATAAGTTGGTTTTGATTCTCGTGAAGAAGCCTGAGAAGATGTTCCCGTTTGTCGTTGTCCTCAACCCAGCGAACATCTTGGGTGATATTTTCCGTTGTTGAACCTACACGACCAACTTGCAAGAAATAGTGACGATGCAAAAATTCCCTTGCAAGCTGTTGAATTTCAGTTGGGAAAGTAGCCGAGTACAATAGCGTCTGCCGCTGACCAGGAGGTGGCATATCACTCTCCTGGCCTTGGACAATCATACGAATCTGTGGCTCAAACCCCATGTCAAGCATGCGATCAGCCTCATCCAGAACCATAAAACGAATTGAAGAGAAGGTCACGTAGCCCCGGGTAAATACGTCCCATAAGCGGCCAGGTGTAGCAACCAACAAACCGCAGCCCCGTGAGAGTTCATGTACTTGGTGGCGGGGATCCGCACCACCGTACACAACAACACATCGAATTCCGGTTCGGTATGTAAACTTGCGACCTTCCTCATGAATCTGGATGGATAGTTCACGGGTGGGGGCCATTACCAACGCAGCTGGTGAAGAACGGCTCCCTTGCCCTTGATGGTTCGGAGTTACGTTGCTCAGTATGGAGCTCACAAGAGGGATCAAGTAGGCTGCGGTCTTTCCAGAGCCTGTCTGTGCGCAGGCCATGAGATCATGACCACACAGAACAACAGGAATACCGTACTTTTGGACCGGTGTTGGCTTTTGGTATCGACAACGTGCCACATTTTCCTTGAGTGCCAGTGGAGTGTTCATGGAAGCAAAAGACTCCATTGGTGGAATGTCGTTGGGCGAGATGTGTACCTTAATAGCCTCGTACTGGTCAAAGTTGATGCCGGGAGTATGCTCCTTTGATATTTCCTCTTCGGGTTTCTCCTCGCGGTGGTATGCGTGGGAAGGACTTTCACCTTGGTACTGCAGTGGTC
>NW_910058.1:0-1085 GCF_000209065.1 Trypanosoma cruzi | reverse complement strand
CGAGTTGAACCAGTTCCTGACGGTGGAGAACTTCCTGAGTGATCAGGTCCTTACCGCTGAGATCTGATGGCCTTGTGCCGCAAAGCAAGTAGCGATGAGTGTCTTGACGAATGGTACTACGCCACTTGTTGGTGAGCTGGGTAGTAAAACATGTCGGCAGATCCGTATGCCATAAAGGTGCGATTCCTTGCTCCGTGTATTGTCCACTTTCCATAGTCTGCGTCGCATACTGATCTGCAGGCTCGTTAGCGTGTACTCCGCAATGTCCGTAACAAAACTGCAGGTGCACGGACCAGCCAGCACACGTCAGTGTCAAGAGACGCTGCCAGATCTGATCCTCCGTCCAGTCTGTCTGACTGAGCGGGCCCTTGTTTAGAGCCGCTAGAAGAGACTGACTGTCCGTAACCACAAGCAGGGTTTTACGCCTGTGGCGGATACGAGGGATCATCAGCTTCTCTAGGGCTAGAAGCAGCGCACGGGATTCCGTCCTGTAGCTGTATGGGCGTGTGCCGCAGTTTATACTGGCCTTTTCTATTATCTCCGATGAGTTGAGGGATGAAAGCAGTATTCCAACCCCGGCTGACTTGGGAACGTCGACACCGCCATCGGTCGCAAGTATCCACGAACGATGGCTGTGCAGCGCCAGAGCCTCTTCGCTGACTCTGCGCTTTTCCCTTATCAGCTCTTCTTCGTCAGTTATTGAGTGGTCTATCGGAAGTTCCACACCGATGGTGACCCGGTGAGCGGAGGCCGCAAACCAGGGAGGAATGGAGCTGCGAAAGAACCGCTCTTCGCGTGGTGAGCTCTCGGTGATGCCATAGTCCTTTGTGTATGCGTCTACGAAGGCATATAGCTCGTCCCGAGATAATGGCGAGATGCGGAAACCGGCGCGAGGCGGTGGCTCAGGCGGGGGTCTCCGCATCCAGTCCATCTGACATGCGCGTGTGTTCTCAAACATTGAGAGCCGCGCGCGCAGGCAAAGGACGTGAAGCGGCGGCATATTAGCCTCCAGTAGTGCGGATTCCGGGTCGACAGTACTCGGAACTCCGCTGACAATGCGTGCTAGAGTTGCGTACGTCTTTGCA
>NW_910057.1:0-1085 GCF_000209065.1 Trypanosoma cruzi | reverse complement strand
GAGCCTCAAGCCGGAGCGCCACACCGCACAAACGGTGCGTGACGATGGCCTCCTGCGCCGCACGCTCCATTGCGTATGCGTGGGACCGCTGCCTCCACATCCGCACAACAACCCCCGCCTCGTTGCAGCCGTTCACCACCGCACCCTCACAGTTAAGACGACGCGCCATGCCGTCTCGCAGGACTGCGTATTCGTCTGTCCCCAGCTCTACTGCCGGTTGCGGCGTCACAACATCAAGACCGAAGGACTGCAGTGCCGCCATGCTGCTCGCGGGATCGGCACAGAGGCCTTCATGCGGGGTCGCACCACGGCAGGTAACGGCGTAGAACCTCAGTGTCTCACGGGGCCCGTGGTCGACGAGGTGTCCACATTCCCGCAGAATACCATCAAAGCATGCGGTGCGCCCCGTAGTGCTCAAATAGTCATGCAGAGCAGCGGCCCTTCCCTCCGGCAGCGCACGCAACGTGTCTCGCCAGACGCTCGCCACACGTTTGGGAACCGCAGCGCGCCACGTGCCCGAGTGGCATAGCCCCTGACAACAGAAGCATCCGCTACATCTCCTGAACAATCCCCGCAGCAAATGCCGCACCCATCAACGTTTTCGTAGGGTCGTGTCGCACCCCTTCTCCCTCGGAAAACCCCGCGGCCCTCCTTCCCGTGGCGCGTGCCATCGTGGTGCGGCCCCCGCCCCATTGCAGCCTAATAGTCCCCTATCTACTGTTGGTCTAAAATACTTCTTGTACAACTGCAAGGGGAACACCAGGCGTTCACGTGCAGTCCAGCAGAAGCCACAGCAAACAAATATACGCGGTGGGCACCACAACAACCAACACGCCCCCACCCACATGCATCATCTTCACGGACACCACAGTCAGCCACACCACTCCCGTTGCATGTGCGCCCTCTCTCCCCCATCATCCCTTCCTCCCTCCTGCCGGCATTCACAGAAGAATGCTGCGGATGCCGGAGAACTGTTCCACGTCGGCATCTGTGACGCCAGCCCGCCGCGCCCGCCACCCCGACAAGACGTGCCGCACAACGACATCCGCGGCGAGGTCCTTTACCTCGGCGCTGTTCATCTCACC
>NW_910056.1:0-1085 GCF_000209065.1 Trypanosoma cruzi | reverse complement strand
GATCCCCCTCTTGCAGCGGGTTCTTGTGGCGGGAGGACCCCAAAAGACTACCACTTCGTAACTGATAATATGTTTAATCCTATCAAAGTGCACCATTTCACTAGAGTGGCAACCGGAATATATTTACTTTGGTTAATCCTTGGGGAATTGGCGAACCCACTGCTTTTTCACTTACCTTTTTTCTCCCACCTTGTCAATTGCTTTTAGATAAGTTTATTGTCCGGCCAGCATCCCGGGGGAATATTTTGGTTTATTTCTTTGAATACACCTACCTCCACGGCACTCCTGCCACCGCTGCGCAGCACACACACACACACACACACACACGGGCACGTCCCCTGCGTCTCTCTGCATCACCCTTCTCCCCCTCGCACCCTGCACTCCCTAGTTCGTTTACAAGATCTTAAGCAACTCACCTTGGCGATGGCGGCTCGGTCCATGGACCACACACAGTGGCTGGCGAAGCTTGTGGCCTTTGACACGACGAGCCGCAACTCGAACCTTGAGCTCATCCACTACTGCAAGGACTACCTGGAGGGGCTTGGTGTCAAGTGCACCCTGATACACAACGCCGAGAGGAACAAGGCAAACCTGTGGGCGACGCTGCCGGGCGACGGCGGCGTGACGAAGGGCGGCATCATTCTCTCCGGCCACACGGACGTGGTCCCGGTGGACGGGCAGAAGTGGGACAGCGATCCGTTTACGCTGACGGAGCGGGATGGGAAACTGTACGGTCGCGGCACGTCGGACATGAAGGGCTTTGTTGCCGTGTGCATGTCTCTTGCCCCCGAGCTCCTCAAGATGAGGCGCGCGAAGCCGATCCACTTTGCGTGGTCGTACGACGAGGAGGTGAGCTGTCTCGGCGGCATGGAGCTGGCGGAGTTTGCGCGGGACCACGACGTCAGGGCGGAAGGCTGCATCATTGGGGAGCCGACCGGCATGACTGTTGTGATTGCTCACAAGGGCACCTCCCACTTTTGGGTGCGTGTGCGGGGCAAGGCGGCGCATTCGTCGCTTGCGCTGACGGGTGAAAGCTGCAACGCCATCGACTACGCCACAAAGCTCATTACGAAGCTGCGCGAGAT
>NW_910055.1:0-1085 GCF_000209065.1 Trypanosoma cruzi | reverse complement strand
GCAGCAGGCAGACAGCACGCCGACGAAATGCTGGCTGGCAGAGATGTGATGTCGTCAATTCCAACAATGTGGGCGACGCAGAAAACCGTGAAATAGCGGCGTTCTGGGAGGAGAAGGTGCGCCCGTACCTAGCAGCAATATCATCCTCTGACGCCAGAAGAGACAAAGCTCTCCGGAGGTGGGGAAGAACAAAATAGGAAAACGAATTAGGAAATGAAGGGGGTAGTTTTGACTTCTGATAAAAACATATTGTGGGATTTATATATTTTTGGATACTTGTGTGGCTACGGTGCGGGTGTGCCCGTACCGGGCGGTAGTATATCAGACAGATTCCAAAAATGCCCAGCTCTATCAAGCATAACAGTGACCGAAGAAATTAGGGAGGAAATGGGGTTGGTTTGTTTCTGCTAAGTAGCATTGGGTGATTTTCATACAGCATGTTAATTGTGTGTGCATAAGAGGCATAATCGTGGAATTGCCCGGTATAAAAAAACAATTGTGGCTGGCGGTGTTATGGTGTTGCCGCATTTTCCATTTTATTTTATTGTGTTTCAAGGCCCACCAATAACAGAAGCATCTTTAAGGGATAAACAAAAAATAAGCTGTATTGATAAAATGGCGCACCCCGTGTAACCGTACGGAGTGGGGCACCGCGTCATGGATGGCGGAGGATCCGTTTCCACGTGTAACTTGAGTGGGTGATTGTTCGCTCGCTGTGCTTTGTGTGCCGGCTGCGGGGCTGTGGCCGTATCCCGTTGGCCGTGGGATTGAGCCGGAGGCGGTGGCGGTGTGTCTCTTTTTCTTGCCCATTGTGGGTGACTGCTGGCGGTGTGTGCGTTTGTTGTGTGGAGGACCAAATCCTTCCACGCGCGGTCTGGCAGCACTGCAATGGTATGTGTGTGTGTGTGTGTGAGGGCTGGTGTAGGCGATGGTGCTCCCCGCTGTTCCCTCCGGATTCTCTTGTGTCCCGCTCTTTGCATGGGTGCTCTGCTTTACTCCCCGCGGACGTGTCCGATATATTGCCGCCTTTTTCTTTCTCCACTTGTTGAGCACAGACACACGCTAGGAAGGAAAGCAAACAAACG
>NW_910054.1:0-1085 GCF_000209065.1 Trypanosoma cruzi | reverse complement strand
ACAAATGTGGGGATTTTTAATTGTCCCTCGCGTTGCTTTTCTTTTTCCCGTGAGACACACCGCATACCGAACGCCCACACACCATCACTTCTGCCTGCATATCTCCTGCGGGCTCGGCAACTCATTGTGGGTGCGTGCCCTCCACGAGGAATGCGCATCCCTTCCCGGTTCACGGAACTGCAGTTACATCCACCGGAGCCTAGGGGCTACACTGTTCTCCTCCCTCCCCTTTCGGGTGCGTGTGGGGTGCTGGGTTCTGCTTCACGGCCGTCTGCGTGTGTGTGTCCCTGTAGTGCGGCACATGTGTTCCTCTCCCCCTCTTCTTCTTCTTGTTGTCCTTGCCCCGCTGTGTAGATTGTCTCACAAAGTCAAGCGACTCTACGACGAATGATGATGATGGTGACTGTGCGGCGCCGCGTGGTGTGCGACCTGCTGATCCTCGCGCTCTTGTGCTGCTGCTGCTCCTTGTCCGTCTGCGGGACTGCTGTGCCGGCAAAAAGCCTTGTGTTTGTGCATTTTTCGTGTCCCGGGACTGACGGTAAGTTGAGTTGGCATCTTCGAGGCGAGGAGGAATGGAAAAAGTGCCCTAAGAAGCCTGAAGAAGTCGATCAAGACAGTGATGAGCGTGCACGGCTGTGCGTTGCCGGTGGGGACTTCTACGAACATTGGAAAAGGACAATGAAAGGGACAATGAAAGATTTTTGCCCTCCTCCCAGTGACCAGGTAGAATTTTTGTTCGAGATAAAATTTGCGACGTACGGGGGTTTAAGGAACAGCAGCTCGGCGATGGCAAAAACAATGATCGGGAGGCCACTGATGGCGCGCAACAGCTTCAGTCGCAACCGCAGACTGGAACAGCGGCCCCGGCAGCTACGGCGGCTGCATCGACAACGGCGGTTGTTGGCCAGGCACAGAGCGGCGTCGGCAGTCCGTCGAGGGAGGCAGCTGAGGCACTCCAGGAGTCGCCTGACCACACAGCCGAGGACGGCTCTGCCCCAAGTTCGAGCGAAAACATCACCGTCAAGGAGGAGTCGCCTAAGCAAACAGCCGAGGACGGATCTGCCCAAAGGCCGAGCGAAAACATC
>NW_910053.1:0-1085 GCF_000209065.1 Trypanosoma cruzi | reverse complement strand
ATGCCGCCACACGCCGTTCAGCATTTCCACAGAAGATGAGAGCCACGGCGCACTCTCAGTGCATCTTTCTTTTTCATTTCCTCAAAATGCAGCAGTTGCCAGCACCGAGTGCACGAGAAGCATCAAGCTGCACTGCAACGTGTACGCCGTGCGGTTGTGTGCCTGCAGTCACGCAAAGCAAAAAAAGAGCCGCGCACGTGAAAAAAACAAAAAAAACACGCAGCGGAGGTGCAGGACAGACGAAGAGAAAAGAAAGAAGGCAGCCAAAGCTCAAGAAGGCACGGCAGCCCAACATGCGGCAACCCACAATACGCTTGCAGAAACAAAAAATAAAAACTTTAAAAAAAAGAAAAAAAAACGCAAAAAACAGTCCCCTTGAAGAAGTTTTTCACGCTCACAAAAAAAAGAATAACAATAATAACACGGTGATGCGGAAAAACAAAGAAAAAAAACACGTGTATATTCTTCCTGCAAAAGTAAAAATATATTTGCGTCAGCCGTTCAGCCTCCTGGTGTCCACACAACACCCACATTTCATTGGGACATTCAGTGTGTTGCTGCACATCTTAAATCCCTTCTTCACCGCACCATCGTCGTGGAGCTCAATGCCGACTGCACGTGTAATCGGCCGACGGAAACATTAAAGACATCCCGCCAATCTCAAAATATTCCACCATATAAAAAAAACAAGCATATAAAATAAAGCAAAAACAAATACCTCGCGGTGCATTCCCGGGAGGGAGAGCATGCTTTTAAATAAAGAATTGCACAGGCGGAAAAGGGATATTCAAACCAAAAATAAAATATATAAAATAAAAGGTACGTCCAAGCAAAACGTCAATTATTTAGGAAGGTGCGTGGAGAGGTACATTTTGCTCCCGCTGGAGGCAGGGGTCCCGCCGCGTTACGCCCCGTAGAGGGCCACAAAGCCGCACAGCCCAGCAGCAGTACCCGCAACACGCCCCCAAGCATGGATCCGTCACCGCTCTTCTTGACCAGTTTTAGTTCACCGACACTCAGTGGGCGGTTGTACAGAAAGAAGCTCGTCACCGTCGCACTGCTGCCGCTGCCTCCCTCGTCGCCCC
>NW_910052.1:0-1085 GCF_000209065.1 Trypanosoma cruzi | reverse complement strand
GGACGGGCACCGAATGGATGTGCGGGTGTTTTACTTCCTTCTTGTTGGGCTCACTGGGGATGTGTCAGCGCTCTGTGGCGGTAGTTGTGTTGTGTTTTTGGAGTGGAGGCGGGTCTAGCCCGATTGCCTGTTTCTTCTTTTTGTTGCCTCTCTTGTTGCTTAGGATGTTTTACTCGGCTGCCCTCTCGCGGGATGGACCGGCCGTTCGTTTTTTCTTACCCCACTGCCACCACCACCTCTGCGGTGTGAGTGCTGCCCCAGATCCCACGGCCATTGCGCGGAGGGGAAGGAGCGCTGTGCGTGCGTGAGTGGAGCGTGCTCCGTGGGTGAGGCGGCGGCCGTATATCATCATTTCTGTGCCGTGACTGTCTCAATCGGGCCCGCAAGAGCAGCACCGACGGCGTGAAACGCGCAGGGCGACTGACGACTTCATGATGCGATCAATCGAGGCATTTGTATGACCGTGACGATGAATTACACCTCCGTGCACCCAGCTACCTACAACAGGCACGGGACTGGCTCGCCCCTTCCCTCCACAGCCCTCTCCGCCGCCTTCTCCCTCTCTGTCTCTCTGTGCCACGGTGCACCACCTCGCCTCCTCTGTCGTGCCGGAGTGTGCTTCCCCGGGCTGTGTGCCGCATCCTCCGTTTAATATCTAATCCTGTTGTACTGACAGTTTTCATGTTATAATTCTCTGTTATGATTGTTATTTTTGTGTGATTTTAATTATACGCCTGATTCTGCGTGTGTTGAGACAAAACCCGCTGAGTAGTAGGCGTAGGGCTCGCGTACGCGCAATAAAAAGAAATCCGCGGGTTGCACCTTTGTGGAGTACGACTGGCCATTCTACCAAAAACGGAATTGCCCGTGGGAGAGCGCACTGAAACCCTCACACCCCTCAACGTTAGAGGTCCCTTGGTGGCTGTATCTATCGATGTCGCTTCACAGGATACCCATTGAGGCTAGATTTTTTTGTTTTTTATTTGGTTCTTGTAATTTCTTGGTTTCTGAACGCATAGTGGACTTTTGGCAGGTGCTGTCATTTCGATGGACAAATGGAAAGCTATCTTTATTTTGGATTTTTG
>NW_910051.1:0-1085 GCF_000209065.1 Trypanosoma cruzi | reverse complement strand
TTCGTCACGCGTCAGCACACACCGAGCAACATGTCAAAAAAAAACAAAATGCAGGCTTTTCCCCCCTCGCGAGGGCCTCCGCAGCCACAATCCTGTGCGTGCGTGCATTCTCAGCGTTTTAAACACGGCATGTGTGTGTGCATGTGCTTGTGTGTTTGGCAGCGCCTATACTTGCGGAGCAGCTGTGCGCCACAAGAGAGTCTGAAGAAAGCAACGGCAGAGAGAGGCAGATAGCACACACGCAAATTACTCATATCATCACACACACACACACACACACACGCAGCCGCGGAATGGGTGCACTCAACCACAAAATCAAAAAGGAAACAAAACAAAAAGCCGAAGCGTGGGACGACCAGCGCACACACACTCTCATTACTCCCGTAAAGCAAAACACACACACAGAGGGAGAGAGAGAGAGGTCGCCCACTCAATGCAATAAAACAAAACAGAAACAGTTACGGTGCTCCGTCCATGCAGCCAGGCAGGACGGCAGCGGTGCGTGTCGTGCAAAAGAGAGCACCAACGGGCCTGCATGGGTGTGCATGCATATATACAATGGGCACATTATTGTGTGTGCTCGTGGGGTGAGGTGAGGGCGAGAGTCCATGCAAGGGGACACACACACACAGAGAGAGAAGGAAGAGTGTGTGTGCGGGCGGTGCATGGCTCTCTCACACTCACTCTCACGCGGCCACCACCGCAGCCGCAGCCGCACAAACCACGAAACAGATGGAATCAGTGCGATTGCAGAACTCGCACACCGTCCTGCAAACCAGAAGTTTAAAAAGCAATATGAAACAAGAATTCAAAAAAAAATGGAAAAAACTTGGGCTTCTGCGGGAATCGAACCCGCGTCCCCGGATGACATTGTGAGCGTGTTTGCCACTGAGCTATAAAAATGCGGTCGCGCGACCCCTTTTCACGTAAAGTATTAATTTCGATCTTCGAACAATCGAGCACATTTGCGTTGTCCCCTGGAAAACGAAAACGACATGTTTAGGGTGCGCCGCCGCAGCGTGGTTACTACGATAAGTTCGTCATATATCTCTCGTACGGGGCCGCAGCCGCAGCGTGTACTACGA
>NW_910050.1:0-1085 GCF_000209065.1 Trypanosoma cruzi | reverse complement strand
TATCCGCTGCTTGGAGGAATTTCGCGAGCTCTTGCCTACACGGGTGCTGCACTCGGCTGATCGTTTTCGAGCGGCTGCTGCATCACACGTTGTGGTCTGAATTTTTGTTTCCAATTGTGAATGGTGGGAGTCAGAGACACTCTCTTTCAATATCTGTTTGCGTGTTCACACACTGGACACCAAACAACCCTGAATTATCCGCTGCTTGGAGGAATTTCGCGAGCTCTTGCCTACACGGGTGCTGCACTCGGCTGATCGTTTTCGAGCGGCTGCTGCATCACACGTTGTGGCCTGAATTTTTGTTTCCAATTGTGAATGGTGGGAGTCAGAGACACTTTCTGTCACCATCTGTTTGCGTGTTCACACACTGGACACCAAACAACCCTGAATTATCCGCTGCTTGGAGGAATTTTGCGAGCTCTTGCCTACACGGGTGCTGCACTCGGCTGATCGTTTTCGAGCGGCCGCTGCATCGCACGTTGTGGTCTAAATTTTTGTTTCCAATTGTGAATGGTGGGAGTCAGAGACACTCTCTTTCAATATCTGTTTGCGTGTTCACACACTGGACACCAAACAACCCTGAATTATCCGCTGCTTGGAGGAATTTCGCGAGCTCTTGCCTACACGGGTGCTGCACTCGGCTGATCGTTTTCGAGCGGCCGCTGCATCGCACGTTGTGGTCCAAATTTTTGTTTCCGATTGTGAATGGTGGGAGTCAGAGACACTCTCTGTCAATATCTGTTTGCGTGTTCACACACTGGACACCAAACAACCCTGAACTATCCGCTGCTTGGAGGAATTCGCGAGCTCTTGCCCACACGGGTGCTGCACTCGGCTGATCGTTTTCGAGCGGCTGCTGCATCACACGTTGTGGTCTAAATTTTTGTTTCCAATTGTGAATGGTGGGAGTCAGAGACACTCTCTTTCAATATCTGTTTGCGTGTTCACACACTGGACACCAAACAACCGTGAATTATCCGCTGCTTGGAGGAATTTCGCGAGCTCTTGCCCACACGGGTGCTGCACTCGGCTGATCGTTTTCGAGCGGCTGCTGCATCACACGTTGTGGTCTGAATTTTTGTTTC
>NW_910049.1:0-1085 GCF_000209065.1 Trypanosoma cruzi | reverse complement strand
GGGCAAGAGCTCGCGAAATTCCTCCAAGCAGCGGATAGTTCAGGGTTGTTTGGTGTCCAGTGTGTGCACACGCAAACATACATTGAAAGAGAGTGCCTCTGACTCCCGCCATTCATAATTCAAAACAAAAATTTAGACCACAGCGTGTGGTGCAGCAGCCGCTCGAAAACGATCCGCCGAGTGCAGCACCCTTGTGGGCAGGAGCTCGCGAAATTCCTCCAAGCAGCGGATAGTTCAGGGTTGTTTGGTGTCCAGTGTGTGAACACGCAAACATACATTGAAAGAGAGTGCCTCTGACTCCCGCCATTCATAATTCGAAACAAAAACATAGACCACAACGTGTGGTGCAGCAGCCGCTCGAAAACGATCCGCCGACTGCAGCACCATTGTGGGCAAGAGCTCGCGAAATTCCTCCAAGAAGCGGATAATTCAGGGTTGTTTGGTGTCCAGTGTGTGCACACGCAAACATACATTGAAAGAGAGTGCCTCTGACTCCCGCCATTCATAATTCAAAACAAAAATTTAGACCACAGCGTGTGGTGCAGCAGCTGCTCGAAAACGATCCGCCGACTGCAGCACCCTTGTGGGCAAGAGCTCGCGAAATTCCTCCAAGCAGCGGATAGTTCAGGGTTGTTTGGTGTCCAGTGTGTGCACACGCAAACATACATTGAAAGAGAGTGCCTCTGACTCCCGCCATTCATAATTCGAAACAAAAACATAGACCACAACGTGTGGTGCAGCAGCCGCTCGAAAACGATCCGCCGAGTGCAGCACCATTGTGGGCAAGAGCTCGCGAAATTCCTCCATGAAGCGGATAGTTCAGGGTTGTTTGGTGTCCAGTGTGTGCACACGCAAACATACATTGAAAAAGAGTGCCTCTGACTCCCGCCATTCATAGTTGGAAACAAAAACATAGACCACAACGTGTGGTGCAGCAGCCGCTCGAAAACGATCCGCCGAGTGCAGCACCATTGTGGGCAAGAGCTCGCGAAATTCCTCCAAGCAGCGGATAGTTCAGGGTTGTTTGGTGTCCAGTGTGTGAACACGCAAACATACATTGAAAAAGAGTGCCTCTGACTCCCGCC
>NW_910048.1:0-1085 GCF_000209065.1 Trypanosoma cruzi | reverse complement strand
TTTGGCGTCCAGTGTGTGAACACGCAAACAGACATTGAAAGAGAGTGCCTCTGACCACCACCATTCATAATTCGAAACAAAAATTTAGACCACAGCGTGTGGTGCAGCAGCCGCTCGAAAACGATTATCCGACTGCAGCACCCTTGTGGGCAAGATCTCGCGACATTCCTCCAAGCAGCGGATAGTTCAGGGTTGTTTGGCGTCCAGTGTGTGAACACGCAAACAGACATTGAAAGAGAGTGCCTCTGACCACCACCATTCATAATTCGAAACAAAAATTTAGACCACAACGTGTGGTGCAGCAGCCGCTCGAAAACGATTATCCGACTGCAGCACCCTTGTGGGCAAGATCTCGCGACATTCCTCCAAGCAGCGGATAGTTCAGGGTTGTTTGGCGTCCAGTGTGTGAACACGCAAACAGACATTGAAAGAGAGTGCCTCTGACCACCACCATTCATAATTCGAAACAAAAATTTAGACCACAACGTGTGGTGCAGCAGCCACTCGAAAACGATTATCCGACTGCAGCACCCTTGTGGGCAAGATCTCGCGACATTCCTCCAAGCAGCGGATAGTTCAGGGTTGTTTGGCGTCCAGTGTGTGAACACGCAAACAGACATTGAAAGAGAGTGCCTCTGACCACCACCATTCATAATTCGAAACAAAAATTTAGACCACAACGTGTGGTGCAGCAGCCGCTCGAAAACGATTATCCGACTGCAGCACCCTTGTGGGCAAGGTCTCGCGAAATACCTCCAAGCAGCGGATAGTTCAGGGTTGTTTGGTGTCCAGTGTGTGAACACGCAAACAGACATTGAAAGAGAGTGCCTCTGACCACCACCATTCATAATTCGAAACAAAAATTTAGACCACAACGTGCGGTGCAGCAGCCGCTCAAAAACGATCCGGCGAGTGCAGCACCCCTGTGGGCAAGATCTCGCGACATTCCTCCAAGCAGCGGATAGTTCAGGGTTGTTTGGCGTCCAGTGTGTGAACACGCAAACAGACATTGAAAGAGAGTGCCTCTGACCACCACCATTCATAATTTCGAAACAAAAATTTAGACCACAGCGTGTGGTGCAGCA
>NW_910047.1:0-1085 GCF_000209065.1 Trypanosoma cruzi | reverse complement strand
CTGACCGGCACGTTTCCCGCGGGGTCTGTGCTGACGGTGACGGACTCCCTGCTGGTTGCCGCGACGTCGACGCCGCTTGTGTATCTTCCCGGCTCGCGGTCCTCGCCGTACGCACCGGTGCTGGTGCTGTCGGGCCTGCGTCTCGTGCGGTCCGTGCTGGTTGTGTCCGGCGTGGCCCTCGTGACCGTGGTGACTGGTGGGCGGACGGTGGCGGTGGACGGCGCTGTGCTGGAGCTCGTCGGTGGCGGTGTCGCGCTGGACGCGGTTGTGTTCGGTGGCGAATATGCGTTGTACGCGAGTGCGCGCGTGGTTGCGTCGGGGGGCGCTGTGCTGCGCGTGTCGGGGAGCCAGTTGTACGCTGCGCATGGGTTGGTGTTTGACAGCGGGGTGGAGGCCAACGCGTCCGCCGTCGTAGTGAACGACAACGCCGGTGCGCTGACCGATGGCGCGCTGCTGGTGCTGCGGGGGTCGGCGTCGTTTTTGTCCGGGTCGTGGCTGTCGGTGCGCGGCAACAGCATCAGCGGCAGGCTCCTGTCGGTGCCGTCGTACCCGCGCAGTGCGGACCTTGTGCAGAGCACGCTGACGCTCCACGGGAACGCCGGCAGTGGGCCCGTTGTGATGGACGGCACCGTTGCGCTTGTGGGCGCCGGCCGAAGGTTCGTCGTGGGGTGCCTGACGCTCAACGGGCAGGTGCTGCGGCCGATGGACTACAGGTCCGCCGGCATCATCGGGGAATTCCGTCTCGTGGCGTGTGGGGTGTGCGACGCCGACGTGAGCTGCTTTGCCGCTGCGACGAGGGCGATGTCAGGGTCGTGCGGCTGCCGCTGTGCTGAGGGCGGGTACGGGCGCGACTGCCTGCCGGTGTACCTGCCGCACGTGGACGGGTGCAACCGCACGCCCGCTATGCCGCCGCTGAGCCACACGGCGACGCTGACGGAGACGCGCAGCCCGACGCCAACGTGGACGCCGACGCCGAGCCTGAGCGCAACGCACTACAGCCCGACGCAGTACGGGCCGACGGAGACCCTGCAGGTGACGGAAACGGTGGCGCTGTTGCCCACGCGGACCCCGACGGCGTCGGTGAG
>NW_910046.1:0-1085 GCF_000209065.1 Trypanosoma cruzi | reverse complement strand
GCATTCTCTGCATGACGCTTCATATGACAGCGACAAATTTTCGATGGATTCTTTTTGCTGCGGCTGCTGGCGTTATGGGACAAATTTGTATTCTATTTTCTATCAAAGCCTTTGCCTCGGGTTTTTGTACGGAGGCAAAGCAGGGATTAGGCTTGGGGAAAAGAAGTGAGAGTAAATCTGAAAAGGAAAGTATCATCAGCGGTGAACTGATTCTTAGCCTTCTTCTTCAACTGGCTTCTATCATTTTACGCCTGGTGGTAGACATCTCATTAACACAAGACGGAGAGTTTTCAGCTGTTCCGACGCACGTGCTGATGGGTTTTTCTTCACTGGCTTCGTTGGTGAGTGCACCTCTGGCTCATTATTCTGGGAAAAGCAAAGATATTCCCTTCTTTGCACCGTTTCGGGGTAGTGGTACGTATATTGCCTTGCAGGCCTTAGGATGGATTTTGTATGCATTATTTGTACTGAAGACTATTCTGGATTCTCTGCTTGCTCTGAATGGCGTAGCGTCCGTGTATTTTTCTTCCGACCGTCCCCCTTTTCTTTGGTTCACTTTGGAGGGATTTCTCCAGGTGGTTCCGCTTTTACTGATTGTGCTTTCCGTGGTCATGGAAGGTCGCTTTTCTGTTTCACGACGACGACGTCAAGGAATGGTTGTGGAGGCTCTTGAACGCGTGAAAAGGGCACTGGATGAACGCGTCGATGCACAAGAGGAGAGTGAAAGGGCGGCGTTGCAAATGTCCATGCGGATTTTGGCCGCGTCCACCCTTTCAGCTCACGGTATGCAGTACGACAGTTCTCGTTTTTGTCTCAGTGTCAAACCCAAACGAAAGTGTACAGCAATAAAAGAAGTTGCAGAAGAGATTATTGACGGAACGCAGGAGGAGGATGATATTTTACCCCTCTTTTCGACAGAGGCAGAGAACCGGCATGGTGCAGCAACCCTGTTGGTGGTGATGATGTGCTTTTCCTCGGTCTCGAGTTATATCATTGCCGCACTTTGGGCAAACACGGTACCGCTCGTTGGGTTTGAATTTGCTCTTTGTGGCCTTACCGTTGTGTACCCATTTCGTGTGTGAGTA
>NW_910045.1:0-1084 GCF_000209065.1 Trypanosoma cruzi | reverse complement strand
GCACCGGGCATCGCCACTGCAAACACGGAGCCGAAGAAAATGCCGAGGTGCATCGCGTGCGCCACTACGTACGTCAGGCTCGGGAAGCGCATCGCCGCCCACGCACTCGCTGCGTCCACGCCGCGCCACCGCTGGAAGGCCGCCGTCACACCGTAGTGCACGCAGCCGAACACCGCGGCGAGCAGCGCATTGCCCACCACCATCCACAGCGGGTCAAGGGCAGCGAACACCGACAGGAAGTACGGCAGCGCAACGGTGCTCGCACGCTCCTGCGCAGAGGCGCATGACATCCTCGCAAACACGCCGAGCGCCTGCATCTCCAGGATGGAGCCCAGCCCGCCGGTCACCACCACGGCAACAGCCGCCGCACCCGCAACAACGCCGGTGATCGCCGAGAGGGCGCTGGCAACAGCAGGCGGCGTGTTGGACGCGATGGTGAAAGACCCAAGCAGCACACCCTTGCAGCCGCCAAACACCGCCACAGCGTCGCAGCGAATGACTATCGTCTCGTCGGCACCAATGAAGTAACCGCGGTGCACGGGCACAGCCAGCTCCAGGACGGTGGACGGATTCGTCGCGTTGCGCACCCACGTCGCGTTGCTCAGCATCGCTCCCCACGGACCACCAAAGCCGGTCGGCTGCGCCGTCGCCACCGGCACGAAGCTCAGGTGCGTGCCGAGCTGCGGGTCGCTTGCCCAGCGGAACGGCGGCGGCAGCGCCACCATCAGCCGCGTCGGGACGGCGCTCCCACCGCCGCGAATGTCGTTCTGCGTCAGGCTCCCACCAGCCGCCGTCGTCGTCACGGTGAGTGTCGGGCACGCCACGTCGCTCCACCACGGCGTGCTGCTCACCGACAGGCTCATGCTCAGTGAATCCGATGCCGTCACTGTCGCGGTCGGCGGCTCCGTCGCCGTAACCGACGCTGCCGGGGTCGGCGTGGGCAGCAGCGTCACCGTTTCCGTCACCTGCAGCGTCTCCGTCGGTCCGTAGTTCGTCGGACTGTAGCGCGTCGCACTCAGGCTCGTTGTTGGCGGTGTTGGCGTCCCACGTTGGCGTCAGGCTGCGCGTCGCCGTCAGCGTCGCC
>NW_910044.1:0-1084 GCF_000209065.1 Trypanosoma cruzi | reverse complement strand
AATGGCCTGACGAGGATGCAAGAGACTGACACCTCTACAAAAAGAAAGAAACGGTATGAGAACACAAAGAGGAGATTTAAACGCCCGCAGTCAATGCAAGCCACTGATAAAAAGGGTGGAATGAGTGCACTCAACCACAACACGAGCAGAGACTCAAAGAAGAAAAAAAAAAAAAAAAAACAAAAAAGAAAAAGAAAAAAAACAAGAAGCCGAAGCGTGGGACGACCGAAGCACACACACTCTCATTGCTCCCGTAAAGCAAAACACACACACAGGGAGAGAAAGAGGTCGCCCATTCAATGCAATGAAAAAGTAAATAAAAAAAACTGTTACGGTGCTCCACCCATGCAGCCAAGCAGGACGGCAGCGGTGCGTGTGGTGCAAAAGAGAGAACCAACGGGCCTGCATGGGTGTGCATTCATAAATACGTAAACAAATTATGTGTGTGCTTATTAGGCTGAGGTGAGGGCGAGAGTCCATGCAAGGGACACACACACAGAGAGAGAAGGACGAGTGTGTGTGCGGGCGGTGCACGACTCTCTCTCCCTCACTCTCACGCGGCCACCACCGCAGCAGCAGCCGCACACACAATAAGAAAAAGCAGAAGAGGGGAGGTGGTGTGGGAGGCCGCGGGGCTGCCGTCACTCTCGTCAGGCGTCCTCGTGGCACTTGTTTGAGCGGCGGTGACTGTTGCTGGTGTTGGTGTTTCTGTTACGTTCGCATTCGGCGGTTGTGATTCCTGTGGGCCTGCGTCTGTTTTTTTCGAATCATCCGTATCATTTTTCTCCGAACTGTTGTCCTGCCCCTCAGAGGAATCACCGGCTTCCGATTGGTCACTCCCAGTCCCGCTCTGAACTGTACTCTTCGGTAAAGCGGCTTCTTGGCGTTTGCTTGCATTTCTTTTTTCTTCGCAAAAAGAGAAGATGCTGCTGTTGAGCCTGCAGTATGTACCGTTTGCTCCGTAATAATATTCATTCACCGATTCGTTGTTGAAATCCCACGCGTAGCCACCGCCGGCACCGCACCACAGCACGCAGAGGGCACACACCAGCAGCACACGGCCAGCCATCATCATCGCCATCAC
>NW_910043.1:0-1084 GCF_000209065.1 Trypanosoma cruzi | reverse complement strand
TTGGAAACAAAAATATGGGCCACAACGTGTGATGCAGCAGCCGCTCGAAAACGATCAGCCGAGTGCAGCACCATCGTGGGCAAGAGCTCGCGAAATTCCTCCAAGCAGCGGATAGTTCAGGGTTGTTTGGTGTCCAGTGCACGAACACGCAAACAGATAGTGACAGAGTGTGTCTCTGACTCCCACCATTCATAATAGGAAACAAAAATTTGGACCACAACGTGTGATGCAGCAGCCGCTCGAAAACGATCAGCCGAGTGCAGCACCATCGTGGGCAAGAGCTCGTGAAATTCCTCCAAGCAGCGGATAGTTCAGGGTTGTTTGGTGTCCAGTGCACGAACACGCAAACAGATAGTGACAGAGTGTGTCTCTGACTCCCACCATTCATAATAGGAAACAAAAATTTGGACCACAACGTGTGATGCAGCAGCCACTGCTCGAAAACGATCAGCCGAGTGCAGCACCCGTGTGGGCAAGAGCTCGCGAAATTCCTCCAAGCAGCGGATAGTTCAGGGTTGTTTGGTGTCCAGTGCACGAACACGCAAACAGATAGTGACAGAGTGTGTCTCTGACTCCCACCATTCATAATTGGAAACAAAAATTTGGGCCACAACGTGTGATGCAGCAGCCGCTCGAAAACGATCAGCCGAGTGCAGCACCCGTGTGGGCAAGAGCTCGCGAAATTCCTCCAAGCAGCGGATAATTCAGGGTTGTTTGGTGTCCAGTGCATGAACACGCAAACAGATAGTGACAGAGAGTGCCTCTGACTCCCACCATTCATAATTGGAAACAAAAATTTGGGCCACAACGTGTGATGCAGCAGCCGCTCGAAAACGATCAGCCGAGTGCAGCACCCGTGTGGGCAAGAGCTCGCGAAATTCCTCCAAGCAGCGGATAATTCAGGGTTGTTTGGTGTCCAGTGCATGAATACGCAAACAGATAGTGACAGAGAGTGCCTCTGACTCTCACCATTCATAATCGGAAACAAAAATTTGGGCCACAACGTGTGATGCAGCGACCGCTCGAAAACGATCAGCCGACTGCAGCACCCGTGTGGGCAAGAGCTCGCGAAATCCTCCAAGCA
>NW_910042.1:0-1084 GCF_000209065.1 Trypanosoma cruzi | reverse complement strand
GCTGCTTATCCGTGTGCGTGACAGCGAATGCTAATTCTTCCAGTAACACAACTACAACCACGACAACGACAAAGGCGCCAACGACGACCACAACCACGACAACAAAGGCGCCAACGACGACCACAACCACGACAACAAAGGCACCAACTACGACTACAACCACGACAACAAAGGCACCAAATACGACCACAACCACGACAACAAAGGCGCCAACGACGACTACAACCACGACGACAGAGGCGCCAACTATTACGACGACAGAGGCGCCAACCACGAAGACCACCCACGCACCGTCACGTATTCGCAAAATTGACGGCAGCTTCGGCAACGCTGCGTGGGTGTGTGCTCCGCTTGTGCTTGCCGTATCCGCGCTGGCGTACACCACTCTGGGCTGAGGAGGTGTGCGTGGGCTGTGCGTGCCAGCACTCAAAGCCACTGGGACATGTGTACGTCTCTTGTGGTCCGATGTATAAAGTAAGAGTAATTATTATGATTGTTTTTTGCTTTGTTTGCTTCTGCTGCCGTGCTGTGTGCTCCGCGTTGCTTCCCAGCTCCGTCACGTTGCAAGCATCGCGGGCACACTCATATGCATGCGTACTGAAGCTTTGGGCGTTTTTCTTCCTTTTTAAAAAGTCTTTTTTTATTATTGCAACTTTTTCTTTTCAGGGCGTTGTGCTTTTTTTGTCCTTGTGCTGGTTCCATCTGCGTCGTGGTGTGTGCTGCTGCTGCGGTGCTGCTGCTGCGGTGCTGCCGTTTGTTATTGTGCGTTGGCTGTGCGTGGTGTAGCGGCCGCTTCTCTCTTTGTTCTCTCCCATGCTCTTGCAGGTTGACTTCACAGTGTCGGGCAGCTCCACCGTTCGTGATGATGCTGGCCGTGTGTGCTGCGTCCTGTTGACGCTCGCGCTGATGTGCTCCGGCTTGCGTGTTTGTGCGACGGAGTATTTGGTGCTGGTGGAGGCATCGTGGGGATGTGGCGTTCCAACGTGACGCTGCTGTGTTGCTGGCGGACGTGCATGTGGCCGGTGTGTTTGGAGGTTTATGGCGATGCGTACCCATCTGGGGAGGAGGATGTTTGCTGGTGCGA
>NW_910041.1:0-1084 GCF_000209065.1 Trypanosoma cruzi | reverse complement strand
TATACCGCCGCTGTGCACACACCTCGGAAGGCCGCAGCTGCATGGCACCAGTGATGCGCACAACTGTCGACAGCTGGACGGCATGCAGTTTCCTTCGCCTGAGCCTCACTCCAACAACAAAAGCAGCACAGAAGGCCGCCATGGTCCCTGTAGCAACAAATTCCTTTCGGGAATAGCCGTGACAACATCCTTTGTGTGGGTGCCGCGGTCGGTCTCAATGTTCCCCGCAACGGGGACGGACGCCCGTGGCAATCCTTGTTCAGTAGATGCCGGTAAAACCGTCCTGCTCCACACGCCCTCTCCTCACCGTCCCACGGATCCACTGGAAGTAGGCTACCGCTGGTGGCAGATATCGTGCACACCTGCGCGTGCTCACGGCAACTAACGGTCCCCTCATCGTAGGGCGGAGTGGCCCAGGTACTCGTCGCTCCGTCCGTGCATGGGACCTACGGACGTTACCCTCTTCAGTCACTCTCAGATGCACCTGCATGCCGAGGCACCTCAATGCCGCATGCGCTGCAGCACTGAGATGTCTCTCCTCCGGGTCCCTCGCATCCGTCGTGTTGTTGGGAAGCGTGTCCAGACACCACGAAGAGGGTTTATCCCCAGGCATCGCAGACAAATATTCTCCCCTCCCAAATAACAGCGTCAATATCCCCCACATCCAGTGCGGGATCAGTGATGGGGCAACGGTCCATCGGGCGTTTTGCTGGCATTTCATGGATACTCCCCAAATACCAACCGCGGGAATACCGGTCCGACGCGCAGCGTTTGACAGGGACACCCACGTCGCAGAGCATGTAGCAATATTCACTCATGTTCGGTGCGGAGCGCTTCCTCAGAAGCAGCAGCCTACAGCCCGACTTCCTGCACCAACGCATCGGCTCCGCCATCCCCCAGTTCACCCTCAAGCAGCCAAGGTCAGCCGATGCGGCCAGCGTCAGCTCCGTGCCGCGGCCGGCGCCCCCAATCGGTGCCATCCGCTCATCCCTCGCGTGGCGCTGTGATAAGTGCGACTCCAGCGTCCTCCCGTCCCCATCGTCATCCTGCAGCTCCACGCCACCAATGTCGTCGCAGTCGTGGT
>NW_910040.1:0-1084 GCF_000209065.1 Trypanosoma cruzi | reverse complement strand
TCGGTGCTGTGTGTGGTGTGCCTGATTGCGGCTGTGCAGTCGCCCGTGGGAGGCTGCCACGTCCAGTACTTCTGCATGGCGGCTGTGCTGCTTGCGGGTGCGGGCGTGGTTGCCTTCACGAACATGATGCGCTCGGCCTTCGTGACGGTGATGCAGACTGCGAGCTTTGTGCTCCTTGCGGCGCTGTGCCTGATCAGCGCGGCCAACCATCTTGCGCCGAGCGACGGCGGTGCGAGGGCGTACGTGGCGATGGTGCTGCTGCTGACCGCTGTGCTGCTTGCGGTCACTGTGTACAGCGTCGTTGTGTGGTACGCGGAGGACCGCCACTGGCAGGAGCTGCGCGAGCCGCGGCGTGGAGGGCTGGAGACGCTGCTGCGCGATGACGAGGGGAGCGACGAGGACGCGCAGAAGCCGCACGACATGACGTCAGTGTCGTACGCCTCAGGCACCACCGTTGCGTCGTCGTACCGACCACCCGCACAGCTGCAGCCCATGGCCGGTGACACCCGCTCAGACACTCTGAGCTTGTTCGACCGTGCACCCGATGCGAACTGCAGCATTAATTATGCTCCTCTGGACAGGTGGAGATCCTCCGCTTGACGAAAAAATTAGCGCAGTTTCTTTTTTTTGGGATGGAAAGGCTCCGCCCCCAACAGCGCCGTTACGCGGCGAGAAGGCACAAAGCCCCTCGCAGATGCGGCATAACGTGGATGCTTCTGCTAGGCATCTTCTCTTTCCATTATTCATAGATTGATTGGGTGATTGATTTGGTGTTCTTATTTTATTTTACCGATTATCGACGAAAACGGATCATCGAACTATCACGCCAGCCCGGGGCGGATGCGTAACGGGTGTGTGCGTGTGTTTTACGGCCTTCGCTGCAGCACCGAGTATGGGGACTGGTGCTCTCTCTATTTCATATCTGTACTCTGTAATGAGTACGTGCTCGACGGTGGTGGTTGTGTGCGGGCCATAGGATGCATTCAGGAAAGCGTTAGGGAAAACAATCGATGAAGCCCTTCTGTGACGCGTCACCTCCTGGAGGTTGTGAGTGTGTGTTGCTGGCTGACATGAGGGAGGGCGT
>NW_910039.1:0-1084 GCF_000209065.1 Trypanosoma cruzi | reverse complement strand
TCCCGACTGGCTGGTGGTGGCGCTGCTCGCCGCCGTTTCGGTGGGCACGCGACCCGCAGATCGGCACGCACCTGAGCTTCGTGCCTGTGTCGACGGCGCAGCCTCGCGGGTTTGGCGGTCCGTGGGGAGCGATGCTGAGCAACGCGACGTGGGTGCGCAATGCGACGAATCCGTCCACCGTCCTGGAGCTGGCTGTGCCCTTGCACCGCGGTTACTTCATTGCTGCCGACGAGACGATAGTCATTCGCTGCGACGCTGCGGCTGTTTCCGGCGGCTGCAAGGGTGTGCTGCTTGGGTCCTTCACGATCAGGTCTGACACGCTGCCCGCCGCTGCCAACGCTCTCTCGGCGATCACCGGCGTTGTTGCGGGTGCGGCGGCTGTTGCCGTGTTGGTGACCGGCGGGCTGGGCTCCATCCTGGAGATGCAGGCACTCGGCGTGTTTGCGAGGATGTCATGTGCCTCGGCGCAGGAGCGTGCGAGCACCGTTGCGCTGCCGTACTTCCTGTCGGTGTTCGCTGCCCTTGATCCGCTGTGGATGGTGGTGGGCAACGCGCTGCTGGCCGCTGTGTTTGGGTGCGTGCACTGCGGTGTGACGGCGTCCTTCCAGCGGTGGCGCGGCGTGGACGCGGCGAGTGCGTGGGCTGCGATGCGCTTCCCAAGCCTGACGTACGTCGTGGCGCACGCGATGCACCTCGGCATCTTTTTCGGCTCCGTGCTTGCACTTGCGATGCCCGGCGCCCGCGTGCAGCACCGCGTGATTGGTGTCGTTGGCGTGCTGTACGGTGTGGCGTTCCCTGCTGGCGTGTGCTACTTCATTGCCCGCCACACGGGCGCGAGCTTCACGAGGTACTGGCAGTTTTCGAGGAAGCCGTTGCACGAGCGCCTGCTGTACCCCGTCGGGTATTGGCACCCCGCGGCGCAGCAGCGGATGTACGGCGGCATGCTGACGAACATGAGGGACAGCCACGTGTACTGGTGCGTGTTCCAGCTGTCGGTGCTGTGTGTGGTGTGCCTGATTGCGGCTGTGCACCCGCCCGTGGGAGGCTGCCACGTCCAGTACTTCTGTATGGCTGCTGTGCTGCT
>NW_910038.1:0-1084 GCF_000209065.1 Trypanosoma cruzi | reverse complement strand
GGGGTCCTCCCGCCACAAGACCCCGCTGCAAGAGGGGAATCAAATGGGGCAGGTGGGATGGAAAGAATAAAAGTAAAAAAATTCGTCTTACCGATATCGGTTTCTTGCTTCCATAAATCACGGTCTTCCAAAAATTCATAAAATAACAAAGAATCGTAAAAAAAAATATATTCGTTTTATCAAAATATGTTAATTTGGGCAGCTAGTCTTCCTGAGAACATTCTCTTCACAAGCTCATAAAAAAGAACGATGTGCCTACCACATACCCCGCTGTCAGAATGTACCCCTAAACAGTGCCCCGCATTCAGCTGCCGGTGTGGAAATTGAGACACGCCATGACGGTCCTCCACACCAACGCCCAACGCCAAACATAGCCCAAACCCACCCACCCAAGAAACAAGTAGTAAAAGAAAGAAGCTCAACAAAACCCCACTAAATTTCAGGTAAATATAACGCCCCAGCACACTGGCGGTGGCAACATTGTCACAGGCGGGCAGGGGACGCCTTGAGGCTCTCCGCCACCTTCAGAACAAACTCACGGCACTTGTCGAGCTGCGCGGGGGTAACATACTCATTCGCACAGTGTATGTCCCCGCCATTGGGTCCGCATATCACAGTTGGTGCGCCGGCAATCCCACTGTAGTGGCCCGCCTCCGTGCAATAGTTTTTCTTCCAAACCTTGTAATCATTGTTAATGGCACATACCAGCTTGGTGATGGGCGCCTCCTCACTGCCCTCAAACGACGGCGTTTCATCCCGCGGCGTGATAACAATTTCAGCGTCCTCAAACTCCGCCTTCATGGCCGGGAGAAGCTGCGTCTCCACGTACGACCGCACCTGCTGCATCATCTTGGAGACAGTCTCGTTGGGAAGCGCTCGAAACTCGAAGAGGAACTCGCACTCCGCGGGCACGGTGTTCGAGGCGTTGCCGCCACTGATGAGGTTCGTCGACAGCGTTGAGAACGGCACCTGGAAGTCATGCCGGGTGCCGTTCCGGCGGTACTCCTCCGCAATCTCGCGCAGCTTCGTAATGAGCTTTGTGGCGTAGTCGATGGCGTTGCAGCTTTCACCCGTCAGCGCAAGC
>NW_910037.1:0-1084 GCF_000209065.1 Trypanosoma cruzi | reverse complement strand
TCAACCGGAATCGTACCGGTCGTCCAACTGTGGTTAATGCAACGAAGAAGGAATCGGAGGCCCTTTGACGAAATATGTCGCAGTGCCTCACTGTAGACTTCATCCGGTCCGGGGGCCTTGCCATACGGCGTATTACGTAGCGCAGCAAGCAGTTCCGTACGATTAAAGGGTGCATCAAGAGGGGAGTGAAGACGAGCAACTAAACCAGATGTGGTGGCAGCTTCGTTTTTATCCTGTGGCTCAGAACTAGAAGAGGTAGAAGAAAATGAAGTAAATGAGGCAGCAGACTCGTTGTTGTTTTGCTGCCCAAAAAGAAAGGAAGCGTTAATGTTCAAGGATGCACTCTGTCTGTTGATGCCTTTGGAAAACCTAACTGCCTTGTGAGAGGGATGAAATGGAAGAAAGATGCGATTGAGAGCATTCGCTGCTCTCCTTGCTGTTTTATAAGTGTGTTGACCATCTCCTAATAACATTGATGTGGGAGATGGAAGTGATGCCTTTTTTCGTCCGGAAATGTATTTCCATGCGAGTGGCTCGCCTGGATTTAACTTGCTGATGCGGCGTAGATACGTGTTGCGCAAGCGCTCTCGGAGCAGGAGGAAGAATTGACTCCTTGTCCGTTGCATTTCTGCCTCACGGTCGGGCGTCGGTAACTGTAGATAGCGGGCCTTGCTGTCGGTAGCCATCCGCTCTGCCTCCATGAGAGTGTCGTCCCAAAGCCTGGGACCGTCCTTGTGCATGCCGCGGGGGCAATGTCGTCGATACGAAGTTATAAGCGCTCTCGTGAAAGCCTTAATGCCGGTGGACTGCTTTTTATAGTCGTATGCCGGAAGTTGTGCGTCGAAGTCCTTGATGAATAAATCCCACTTGCACTTCCCCCAACTGTAGAAAAACTTAGGTGCCGAAGGGGGTGCCGAAGGTATGGTATCCTTAAATGCCTGATGCAGCGTAAATGTCAGCATATAATGATCACTAAGCGGCGACACGGAAGCTGACCAATCCGGCACAGTCAAATGCTTTGACCATGTCAGATCGATACAGGATCGTTCTCTTGTGCCACGGGCATACGTGATCTCACCAGGGG
>NW_910036.1:0-1084 GCF_000209065.1 Trypanosoma cruzi | reverse complement strand
GACGAGATTTGAGGGCGGTCTAAACGCTTCTTCCCAAGAATGAGCGAAAAGGACACACCAGAAGCCGCAGAAGAGGAACCGACTCGCGTCGCTGCCTGCGCATCTCCGTCCTCTTCCAATTCTAACTTCGTCACGGGAGGGTTCTCTGCAGATAATTTTCCCTTCTCATCCTTGTCGGTATCCATGGTCACTTTATCGGTCCGGGAAACCACATGCTTCTTCCACCTCATTCGCTCCTGCAAGAAGCGTCGCAGCGTCTCGCACAATTCCCTGTTCACTGACAGAAAGTTTCCATTGTTTTGCATAGAATCCGTGACTAATGTTGGGTCCATAATATAGTCTTCCTCCAGCTCGCCGCGTAGAGATTCTGCGTTTGTGTTATCCTGGACTTGATGGACCACGCTCCGCATATATTTTTTAATATTGGACCTCATTTCTGTGACGTACGCCATGTAATTGGGATCATGACGGTTGGGATTCAAAAAGAGCCACACAATGAGTGCGTTGGTATTGTAAAACCCAACTGACATAAGATGCCGCAGTACTTCCATTTGCCCAGTTATCAGTGCTGCATAAAATATGATTCCCGCATGCTCCCTGCTTTCCAATGCATGCAAGTAGGAGTCTGAAGGTGAAAGTACAAGAGACGCAAGGTCATCAAAACGTCCTTCTGCAATAGCTTGCAACAACACATGCAGGACATCTGGGAGGGCTTGCGTCTGTCGCAGGGGCAAATATGTATCGCAAGCGTTTACAAGCCGTACGGTCGTTGTTACAAGATACTCACGCGGTACCAGTTCCACAAGCTGAGCCATTGCCAAGGGATCAATGGCTGCATTAACATACCATTCCACAAATCTTTCCCCGGCGTTGTTGTCGTCATCAATTTTCAATGCAAGAACACGCGCAGAGAAAGGAAGTAATAGTTCTTTTCGCAATCTTGATTGGACACTGCGGGGCGACAGAGGGGGCACAATGCGCAGTTCCCGTACTTTCTCCAGTAACGGTCGTATCCGCAAGCGCAACTCCAAATTGCTGGGCGCTGCCTCAGTACCAGCGGTAGTGTCGTAAATATCTTTCAATT
>NW_910035.1:0-1084 GCF_000209065.1 Trypanosoma cruzi | reverse complement strand
TGTGAGTTTTCTCTCGTCTGCGTTCTCGCACTCACTGAGAAACAAAAGGAGGAGGAAAAACTTATGAATTCTTGTCCTTCTAATTGAAATGCCAGTCCGCCCTCCTGTGGAATACGTGAGTGCTCGGCCCTGCAATCCGCAGTGTTCAAAACATCTCATATTTATTGATTTGCAGCGTTTTTGGTTGTTTTTTTTAGAAACTTTTTGGAACGAATGTGCGAGTTGTGGGGGCGAATTTTGATGGTGCTGCGCGGGAAGGTGGCGGCTGCAGTTTCTTTCTGTCGTCCCACCCGCCTCCTTCATTGCGCCTCACGCGGTGCAGGGGAGTCCGGCGGCTAAAAGGGGCACTAAATTAAGGCAGCAGCTTTGCTACTTTACGACGAGTTTGGCTATTGTCGATTTATTTGTCTGATGGCTTTTGTTGCGTGTGCATGAGTGCCGGATAATTTTTCTTTGGAGCGCGTTGATGCAGAGCGATGTGTGATCAAATTGTCTTCTCCCATTTTGTTGTGTTTCCTCCTCTCACATTTCTGAGGATAAGACGTCAACGACCTCATCTAAGCAGATGCTCATTTCTTGTTTCTTTTTTTCTCTTCCTTTTACGTTTGAAGAAAATGGACGTTTCCGCTTTTCTGAAGGAGTTTAAGAGGGCGAGGAAGGAATCTGGCGGCAGCGTTCCTTTTGGTGGCGAGGAGAGCGCGGGTGCCGCAGGTATAACAAACGCATTTTCACAAAACACAACAACAAGCGGACGGATTTTATCTCCGGATGACTCGGGGGAAAGTGAGCAGAGCATCAGCGATCGTGAAGGCGAAGATGCGCCGCCTTCATATCTGAGAAGCAAGAGGCAACGGTATGATGCATTTTGGCGGCGCACGCAGGAGGGAGGTTTTGGCCGTACACGCGAGTCTTTTACAGAGATAAAAACGTACCGGACGAATCAGTGTCTAAAGACGGACAGCAGCATCCCCAATGCGACAGTTCGGAGGGCAACTCACTCCATTCCTTTACGAGTAGCAGCCAAGAGGGGTGGCGCGTCAACCGTTAATAAACTACGTGATGAGCTCTTGCGGAAAAAGAATTC
>NW_910034.1:0-1084 GCF_000209065.1 Trypanosoma cruzi | reverse complement strand
GCGGCAGCCAGTCACTCCTCACAGAGCCGCAAACCCCCACAGTCCCAACAGCGGAAGCAGCAACAGCATTCCGCTCCCACGCACAGTGCCGGCATCGGTGTTATTTCCCTGCGACAAATTTCCGAGACTGCTGCTGAGTGCCGCAGCCTTTACTTCGCCGTCCCGTGCATGGAGCTCTTCCTGCCCATTCCTTCCTTCCGCCGTTTCCCCATTCGCATCAGAGCTCGCTTTCATCTCAGTTGTAGCTGCGGGGCCAACTTGAGCCGCGTTCGTAGCGATAGGAGTGTTTGCATCTGCTGTGTCGGGAGTATCCACAGGAGTTTGAGGTGGTGTGTCTCCCTGCATCGCACCTCCAGCTTCTGCTCCCACCGTTGGATCACCATCGGATGGAGAAGCGACATCCGCATTTTTACTTCCACCAGAAGAAACGCGCAACGCCAACTGATTTACTGACTCTTCTCCTGAAGTCGTTACAGTGGACTTTGCTGATGTGGACGTGCTGCCACCGACCGCACCCTCATTTTCATTCAACGATTTAGGCCCCGACGGCGATTGCCCGGCAGAAGAGGACTGCGATTGGGCTCCTTGGGCATTGTCAGGCACCGCAGGTGGAATGAGGATTTATTCGGGTTGAGGGCGACAATCTCCGCAGTACTCAACGGGCGGTTGTACAGCAATACGTTCGTCACAGTCACAGACACTTCTTCTCGGCTCCCCGCGTCGCCTCCAATGAAGAAGTGGGAGATCCTTTTATCTTCCGTATTTATCAAATCACACGGCACATCCTCACCCACACTTTTACCATCGACTTACGCGGAGCCCTGGGTGCCATTTCGTAACAAAATTACGACGTGTTTTGTTGTCTCCGTCGCCAAAGTAACGCTTTGATCTCCCGAATTCGGTCCGCCACCGCAAGACAACTTCCACTTCTTTTCTTTGTTGAACGACAGTCCCAGGAGTACAGTCTTCTCACTGTCATTCACTTTCACACCCATCAAAGAAATTGGAGTATCTCCCTCCTCCGGCACATTGTCGATGGATACCGTTGCCACAAGAGTGAAGTTGTAGTTCGCAAAAAAGTACA
>NW_910033.1:0-1084 GCF_000209065.1 Trypanosoma cruzi | reverse complement strand
GATTCATTTGTTACACCATCCCTTGTCAGTGCTGGTGGAGTAATTGCTGCTTTTGCCGAAGGTCACGCGAAGGCCCAAAATACCGCTTATGTCCAATTAGATGGGCCTTCTTTTTCTGATGTTGTTGCGGGGTACATTGACTCTAAGTGGAATTGGTCCACTCTTGTTGCTCAGATCAATAAAAGTACATGGAGGGCACACACCGTGCTTACTGCAACGGAGGCAAAAGAACAAAGTTTGGTTAGTGTGCACCAACCGACAACAATTGCGAAGGGCAATAAGGTGTTTCTTCTTTCGGAAAGCTTTCTTTGGTCGTATTCATACGGGAAATTTTATTGCGACGGATTGGACCTTAAACTGGTTGTGGGTACTGTCACGAATTCTACGGGCGGCGAGCCGAGTAAACGGATTGAATGGGGTGCGCCCAAATTGCTGTTAAGCGTGAACATTTCCGCTACTTCTTACGAAAGTAAATTTGAGAGATTTTTTCCTTCTGGTGGCTCAGGTGTTCTGATGAACAATGGCACGCTCGTGTTTCCCGTGGTTGCGTTTGATGATAATGACGATTATTCCATGATTATTTATTCGACGGACGACGGCGCAAACTGGATGCTTTCGAATGGAACGTCTCCTGCGAAATGCTCTAACTCCCGCGTCACCGAATGGGAGGGGTCACTTCTCATGATTGTTGATTGCGAGGACGGCCAGAGGGTTTACGAGTCGCGTGACATGGGGACAACGTGGACGGGGACCATCGGGACACTCCCAGGCGTGTGGACCAAGTCAAAATCGGCAGCCATTTTGGATCGGAGCTTTTATGTGGAAGCCCTTATCACCGCGACCATTGAGGAAAAGAAGGTCATACTGTACACTCAGAAAGGGTATGCGTCGGGGGGTGAAGCGGAAAGAGCGCTCTATCTTTGGGTCACGGACAACAACCGCTCGTTTTGTGTTGGACCGGTTGCCATGAGGGATGATATGAATTGGTTGTTCACCAGCAACCTGCTGCACTCGGATGGCAATTTGCATCTTTTACAGCAGAGGGAAAACGATAAAGGCAGTGCCTTGTCGCTTTCTCGTCTGA
>NW_910032.1:0-1084 GCF_000209065.1 Trypanosoma cruzi | reverse complement strand
TGAGCGCCTGGCGGCATATTTTAATGGTTGGGAGGAATTATCCCGAGACATGTCGTGGGAGATTATTTATGTGCAGCACGCAGACAGCACGACGATGAATGGCTGGCAGAGATGCGATGTCGTCGACTCCAATAATGTGAGCCGCGCTGAAAACCGAGAGATTGCGGTGTTCTGGGAGGAAGAAGTGCGCCAGTACATGGCAGCAATATCGTCGGACGATGCCATAAGGGACGAAGCTCTCTGAGGTGAGGAAAAACGAAATAGGAAAACGGATTAGGGAATGAAAGGGGTAGTTTTGATTTCTGGTAAAAAAATATTGTGGGATTTATATATTTTTGGATACTTTTTTGTGTGCATACGGTGCGGATGCACCAGCACCAGGCGACAGTATATCGCACGGATTTCAGAACTGTCCAACGCTATCGAACATAACAGTGGCAGAATAAATTAGGGAGGGAGTGGGGTTGTTTGTTTTCTGGTGAAAAACATTGGGTTGTTTTTATATAGTGTGTTTATTGTGTGTGTGCATACGAGGCGTAATTGTAGAATTGCCCCGGTATGAGGGAATCATTGTGGCTGGCGCTGTGGCAGTACTACTGCATTGTCCATTTTATTCTATTGTGTTCTAAGGCCCATCACTAACAGAAGAATCTTAAAGGGATGGTCGACGAATAAGTTCTATTGGGGAAACAGTGTGCTCCGTGTGACCGCATGGACTGAGGCGCCGTGTCATGGGTGGATGCGGATCCGCTTCTGCGTGTGGCTCTTTGGGTGATTGCTAGCTTGTTGTGCGCTGTGTGTTGGCTGCGGGGTTCAGCACCCCGTATTGTCGGGAGAATCCAGGAGAAAGCGATGCTTCCCTCGTGGGATTGTTGTTGGCGCAATGCAGACGGCATCGACAAGCGCCCGGACAAGCCGCGTCGTGCCGGGACACAGTTGTGGCACCACGAGGTGTGAGGGCACGTGCTACCGCAGTGCGGACCATCGGATTTATTTGGGAAAGCACGAGGGAAACAATAGAAGCACATCTGTGAGTGTTGCAGCAAACTTGCACGGATGCCCTCTTTATGAGACTGAAAATGCG
>NW_910031.1:0-1084 GCF_000209065.1 Trypanosoma cruzi | reverse complement strand
AGTAATTTGCGTGTGTGCTTATCTGCCTCTCTCTGCCGTTGCTTTCTTCAGACTCTCTTGTGGCGCACAGCTGCTCTGCAAGTATAGGCGCTGACAAACACACACACACATGCACACACATGCCGTGCTTAAAACGCTGAGAATGCACGCACGCACAGGATTGTGGCTGCCGAGGCCCTCGCGAGGGGGAAAAAACCTGCATTTTTTTTTTTTGACATGTTGCTCGGTGTGTGCTGACGCGTGACGAATAACAACACGCCCCAATAAGCAGAAAAGAAGTAAAACAAAATGGCGCTGAGCGGCACACCGGTAAGCCAAAAATACGCAATCACCAATAAAAAAGCCGGCGATCACCCAGCAGGCACATCAAGCGTCCTCAAAACCAACCTGGAACAGACAAAAAAAAAGAGACAATCATAGAAAACAAAGATCCCCGCCCCCAAACAGGAAAAACATTAAAGAAAACGCGATTCTTTTTTTTGTCCTTACTGCCGGGGTTGGCCGCCGCAAGAAATAAAAAATGGTAGGGCGGTGGCCCCGGACGCTAGATACAGCACGACGTGTCGAATTATCCAAGTTGCAGCGGCTGCCCCGGACGCTAGATACAGCACGACGTGTCGAATTATCCAAGTTGCAGCGGTGGCCTCGGGCGTTAGATATATGACGACTTACAGTAGTAACCACGCTGCGGCTGCGCATCCTAAACACGTCTTTTTCGTTTTCCAGGGGACAACGCAAATGTGCTCGATTGTTCGAAGATCGACATTAATACTTTACGTGGAAAGGAGTCGCGCGACCGCATTTTTTTAGCTCAGTGGCAAACACGCTCACAATGTCATCCGGGGACGCGGGTTCGATTCCCGCAGAAGCCTAAGTTTTTTCCATTTTTTTTTTTTTGAATTCTTGTTTCATATTGCTTTTTAAACTTCTGGTTTGCAGGACGGTGTGCGAGTTCTGCAATCGCACTGATTCCATCTGTTTCGTGGTTTGTGCGGCTGCGGCTGCGGTGGTGGCCGCGTGAGAGTGAGTATGAGAGAGCCCGTGCACCGCCCGCATACACACACTTCCTTCTCTCTCTGTGTGT
>NW_910030.1:0-1084 GCF_000209065.1 Trypanosoma cruzi | reverse complement strand
CCAAAAAGTGAACAAACAGTTACAACAGGGAAACACACCATTCCTTCTTTTTCACATTATCTGCCAACGGTGCACGTTGCCTGCGAAATTTGGTGCGCAAGACGGAAGGGGGTGCGGCCCCCGTTCGGTGAGCAGAGCATTGAAAGCCGTGTTGCGCACTCGCGCCGCCTCAACTTCACACCAGACTCCAACGTGAGGGCCCAGCAGCACTAGACTCCGGAAACGACTTCACAGCAGCCTCTACCAGAATTGGGGTGGCCTTTATCCGACGTTGACGCACGGAATACGTTCCATGCGGCCACAATAAAAAAACGGAGGCATTCGCCGCCGCGTAGTTGAGGGCAATGCCACCGCAGAGCAACTCCTCCACTATAAGACGGATGGGACCTTGTCGAGCGGACGTGGAACTCGTCAGGCTGGGGTACGTGGGCACACTAACAGCCCGGTAAAAGACTCCCCAAAGACAACGTAGTATACACGCGAGGAGAGAAGAGCCCGTGGCAAAGCCACCTCGTACGATAGGCCTATCCCTCGCAGCCGCTCTCGTGCCACATAAACAAACGAAAGGTTGTACTTACGCTGCTCCATTGTTTTGCCGCAGTCAACAATGGCCCGCACGTCCGTCGCCACAAGCGAAGAGGGGGATCGCAACCAAATTGAAAACATGCACCGTGCCGCATCATACGACACGTTCATATCATCGTCGATGTTGAGCACAGCCTCGGTGCGGAGAAGAGAGGCGACAAGCCAGCGATTCGCCACGGAATTGGGTGGTTGCCGCGCCTCGATTTCAACGCAAGCAATTCGTCTGGCACCGTTTCCTTCACGCCATTCCACACGAGCAGCACCTCATGGACAAGACTCTCATCCTTCGGCCAATCATACAGAGTGGCCTTCAAAACATGCAACAAACAATTTCGTCGCCTCGTCATTGGATATGACACCACCACTACTGTTAACGAGTCCTCATGAATGTTGCCTTGAGCGGCAGCAGGGGCGATCACTTTGCTCACCGTCGGCTGCGACGGCAGAGCAGGCTCAGGATCAGTTTGTCATGTCCACACAAGAACGGAAAAGTAAGAAG
>NW_910029.1:0-1084 GCF_000209065.1 Trypanosoma cruzi | reverse complement strand
GCTCTTGCCCACACGGGTGCTGCACTCGGCTGATCGTTTTCGAGCGGCTGCTGCATCACACGTTGTGGTCCAAATTTTTGTTTCCGATTGTGAATGGTGGGAGTCAGAGACACTCTCTGTCAACATCTGTTTGCGTGTTCACACACTGGACACCAAACAACCCTGAACTATCCGCTGGTTGGAGGAATTTCGCGAGCTCTTGCCCACACGGGTGCTGCACTCGGCTGATCGTTTTCGAGCGGCTGCTGCATCACACGTTGTGGTCCAAATTTTTGTTTCCGATTGTGAATGCTGGGAGTCAGAGACACTCTCTGTCAACATCTGTTTGCGTGTTCACACACTGGACACCAAACAACCCCGAATTACCCGCTGCTTGGAGGAATTTCGCGAGCTCTTGCCCACAAGGGTGCTGCACTCGGCTGATCGTTTTCGAGCGGCTGCTGCATCACACGTTGTGGTCCAAATTTTTGTTTCCGATTGTGAATGGTGGGAGTCAGAGACACTCTCTGTCAATATCTGTTTGCGTGTTCACATACTGGACACCAAACAACCCTGAACTATCCGCTGCTTGGAGGAATTTCGCGAGCTCTTGCCCACACGGGTGCTGCACTCGGCTGATCGTTTTCGAGCGGCTGCTGCATCACACGTTGTGGTCCAAATTTTTGTTTCCGATTGTGAATGCTGGGAGTCAGAGACACTCTCTGTCAACATCTGTTTGCGTGTTCACACACTGGACACCAAACAACCCCGAATTACCCGCTGCTTGGAGGAATTTCGCGAGCTCTTGCCCACAAGGGTGCTGCACTCGGCTGATCGTTTTCGAGCGGCTGCTGCATCACACGTTGTGGTCCAAATTTTTGTTTCCGATTGTGAATGGTGGGAGTCAGAGACACTCTCTGTCAATATCTGTTTGCGTGTTCACACACTGGACACCAAACAACCCTGAACTATCCGCTGCTTGGAGGAATTTCGCGAGCTCTTGCCCACACGGGTGCTGCACTCGGCTGATCGTTTTCGAGCGGCTGCTGCATCACACGTTGTGGTCCAAATTTTTGTTTCCGATTGTGAATGGTGGGAGTCAGAG
>NW_910028.1:0-1084 GCF_000209065.1 Trypanosoma cruzi | reverse complement strand
TACCGGGCATTCTCCAATTATGCCTTGTATGCGCACACACAATTAACATACCATATGAAAATCACCCAACGTTTTCCACCAGAAAACAAACAACCCCACTCCACCCCTAATTTCTTCTGTCACTGTTATGTTCGATAGCGTTGGACGTTCCTGGCCTTCGTGTGCGGTGCTGCCGCATGGTGCTGGTGCACGCGCACCGTATGCATGCACACACAAGCATCCAAAAATATATATATCCCACATTATTTTTTACCAGAAATCAGAACTGCCCCCTTCCCTCCCCAATTCCTTTTCCCATTTCCGTGGCTATTCCTCACTTCGAAGAGCTGCGTCTCTTCCAAAGCCCCCAGATGATATTGACACTTGGTACTGGTGCATCTCTTCCCTCCAAAGCCCCGCTATTTCACGGCTTTCATCGTCGCTCACACTATCTGAATTGACGACACCACGTCTCTGCCAGCCATTCATCGGCGTGCTGTCTGCGTGCTGCACGTAAATCATCTCCCACGACATGTCTCGGGATAACTCCTCCCAACCATTAAAATACGCCGCCAGGCACTCAGTGAACTGCCTCACGGTGCTGGCGGTGATGTGGTGCCCACCCGCCGTAGTTACACGCAGCCCAATCAGCGTCATTGGATTTGAGTCCACGAAGAAAAAGGCGTCCACCAGCAAAAACTTTCCAACCGCCGGTATGCACGGCAGCCGATGCTTTATAGTACTATTTGTATGATATTCCACTGCAGCCGATCCACATACAACTCGGTGGGGTGCCCTCCAGGGATCGCCTTCAGCACTGCGTGCTGTCCTCCACGACGTGCTGGTGGCCCCAGCTCCTTGAGTTCCTCTACTAATGCACCGAAAAACTCACTCCAAACATGAATGCGCGCAAGCCAAACCCTCCACACATTCAGACGAAAGAGTATTCCTCTTCCCCAATACTAGCAACAGAACTAAATCCCCATCACTCATCGCGTCCCCCAAAATAGTGCGCTATTCGACGCCCGAGGCAAACGGATATCGCTGCGTTGAGAAATCCCCCAGCACCGAATTCTCCTCTTGCTCGGACAACACTCACAACCAA
>NW_910027.1:0-1084 GCF_000209065.1 Trypanosoma cruzi | reverse complement strand
ACAGCAGAAGCGCATGGCAGAATAAAGGGAAAAAGACTGCTCAAGCTCGTGATATTGCACTGCAGACAACGCAGCGGCAATTCATAAAAAATTTATTAAAATTTAAAAAATTTCATCTTCACCTTTCCACCTCACACTTTGGAAACAATAAGAAAACGAGAAAAGATAAAAAGAAAAAAATTTGAAAAAAGTCGTCCTCTATTACGGCTACACACAAATAATAAAAAAGAAAAAAGAAAAAGAAAAGTCACACAAAAAAAAAATTTCACCTGCTTACCGTGTGCGCCCACCAAACCGCTTATATATTTTGCCCACAAATTAAAAATTAAATATTTAAATGTCTTTCAACCGTCCAACCCTCCATGTGTGTCCGCACATCGTTTATATTTCATGGGGTCATCTGCGTGTTGGTGCTCCCCTCAGCCCTTTCATCGGCGCGTGAGTGCGGCCTGCAGAGCACAGTCACTCGTGTGTGTGTGGGGACTGAGAGAAGCACGCAGAAATGACGGGAGTCGCGTCACTCCATCGGGAGAGTGAGCGCAGAAAAGAAAAAAAATCATCGGAGGGGAGAGAAATGCTCACGAGGCCGACACCGAAGGGTGCGCCAGCGCAAAAAAAAAAAAACGCAAAGAAAAATCCTTAAAAAGCGGCAGGGTGTGGCTGTGTGTGTGTGGCGCTGCGGGTGTCTGCCCGCCCTGACCGCAATAAAAACAAAAAAAGAGGGAATGAAATGTGTGCTCCGCCCCACCGGCCCTCGTCGCACGCCCACACGTCACGGCTCCCTCAGCGCGCCGTTCGTCGCGGCCCCTCCTCATGCGTGCAGCAGGCGAGGCGCACAGGGCCGTCGTCACGAGCGTGTCGGTGGGTGTGCGAGTGGAGCAGTTGGGCGGGAAACACACGGCACCCCTCGCAGGAAGAGTGCAGAAGAAACAATTGAAAAGAGTAGAAAAGAAAAAGAGGTCCATAGTAATTGCCCCAAAAGCAAAAAAGAAAAGATGGGGGATGAAAAATAAAATTTAAAATTTAAACAAATTAACCATTAAAATGAAAAAAAAGTTCATAGTGGTTGCCCCCAGGGCACAGC
>NW_910026.1:0-1084 GCF_000209065.1 Trypanosoma cruzi | reverse complement strand
GTCTAAACCTTTGTTGCGAATTATGAATGGTGGTGGTCAGAGACACTCCCTTTCAATGTCTGTTTGCGTGTTCACACTCCGGACACCAAACAACCCTGAACTATCCGCTGCTTGGAGGAACTTCGCGAGATCTTGCCCACAGTGGTGCTGCAGTCGGCGGATCGTTTTCGAGCGGCTGCTGCACCACATGCTGTGGTCTAAATTTTTGTTTCGAATTATGGATGGTGGGAGTCTGAGACACTCTCTTTCAATGTCTGTTTGCGTGTTCACACTCCGGACACCAAACAACCCTGAACTATCCGCTGCTTGGAGGAACTTCGCGAGATCTTGCCCACAGTGGTGCTGCAGTCGGCGGATCGTTTTCGAGCGGCTGCTGCACCACATGCTGTGGTCTAAATTTTTGTTGCGAATTATGAATGGTGGTGGTCAGAGACACTCTCTTTCAATGTCTGTTTGCGTGTTCACACTCCGGACACCAAACAACCCTGAATTATCCGCTGCTTGGAGGAATTTCGCGAGATCTTGCCCACAGTGGTGCTGCAGTCGGCGGATCGTTTTCGAGCGGCTGCTGCACCACATGCTGTGGTCTAAATTTTTGTTGCGAATTATGAATGGTGGTGGTCAGAGACACTCTCTTTCAATGTCTGTTTGCGTGTTCACACTCCGGACACCAAACAACCCTGAACTATCCGCTGCTTGGAGGAACTTCGCGAGATCTTGCCCACAGTGGTGCTGCAGTCGGCGGATCGTTTTCGAGCGGCTGCTGCACCACATGCTGTGGTCTAAATTTTTGTTGCGAATTATGAATGGTGGGAGTCTGAGACACTCTCTTTCAATGTCTGTTTGCGTGTTCACACACTGGACACCAAACAACCCTGAATTATCCGCTGCTTGGAGGAACTTCGCGAGATCTTGCCCACAGTGGTGCTGCAGTCGGCGGATCGTTTTCGAGCGGCTGCTGCACCACATGCTGTGGTCTAAATTTTTGTTGCGAATTATGAATGGTGGTGGTCAGAGACACTCTCTTTCAATGTCTGTTTGCGTGTTCACACACTGGACACCAAACAACCCTGAACTATCCGCT
>NW_910025.1:0-1084 GCF_000209065.1 Trypanosoma cruzi | reverse complement strand
TGCTCGCGGTGTAAACTCTCCTGGTCGGGCCGGCACCGGGCAGGCACAACGAGAGCACGCAGCATGGGAGGGAGAGACACGGGCAGGTGCACAGCATACACACAAAAGAACAGAGACAGACAGCGGGGGAGTGGGACCGAGACGCGACGGAGCAGCCACGCCACGCCGCAGGGGCACCAGCACACACACACACACACACACACACAGTCAGCGCCCACAACAAACAAAGCCAACCCGATGAAAAAAAAAAATATTCTCCTGGGCTGCTGGCCGGATCCTGAAATCATCAAAAGAAATCAAACAAGAAGGGAAAAGGGGGGTGGTGGAGAGGCAGTGGGTTCGCCACTCCCTCGATGTTTGCTCCAAGTAAATATATTCCGATAGCCACTCTCGCGACACGGTGCACCTTGTTAGGATTGGAAATACTATCGCATACCAAGTGGCAGACCCTGGGCTCCGCCAGCCACAAGGCCCCGCCGCGAGGTGGGAATCAAAAAGAGGGGGTGGTGGGAAAATAAGAAATAAAAAGTAAAGAAAAATCCGTCTTGTCGCTATCGGCTCCCTGGTTCCTTCAATCACCGTCTTCCAAAAATTCATAAGATGGAAAAGAATCGTGCAGAAACATCTCCACTTTATCAGGACATATTCATTTAGGTGACCAGCTTCCCCCGCGAACATCCTTTTCACAAGCTAAAAAAAAATAAACCAAAACAACATTAAATAAAATTTAAAATTAAGTGCACCGACGCTTCCCCCCACAAGTGGCGGGGCGGCGGTAGGAGATGTACATCAGCGCGCGGCCGTCGCAGAGAATGCACGGGCAGGCGGCACGGGGCCAGAACGCACAACCAAAGACACTGGAATATATACATCCACACCGCTGCAGGGTGCTCAAATATACGCGGCGCAGGCGCCAGTCGGTGCTCCCGCGCGTGTGGGCAGTGGCCGCACACAACGGGACTCCAGACCGACGGCGCACGCGCCCCGCCCCGCACTCAGCACGCAGCACCGGCGGTCGCCACAGCGGCACTGACCAGCAGCAGCAGCGACACCTGCACCCACACAGGGCCGCCAGGGCTGCGCG
>NW_910024.1:0-1084 GCF_000209065.1 Trypanosoma cruzi | reverse complement strand
GTCTACAGCGTCGAAAGGCTTCCCCACTCTACAAGGTGTACAAGCGATGGAAGGGGCTTATCAAGAAGTACTGTCAGCTTGTCCGTCAGCCACAAAGTCGCATGCAGCGCAACAAGCTTGTCGCGGTCATCACAATTGAGGTGCACTCCCGTGACATTCTCCGACACGTGTTGGCTTACCGTGTGCATCAGGAGGAAGACTTTGAGTGGTCACGGCAGCTACGTTTCTACAAGGAGGATGACGAAACAGCGGAACGCCCACATGACGCACCGAAAGTGTGCATTGTGCGACAGACTTCTGCAGTGGTGCGCTACGACTATGAGTATCTTGGGAACAGCGGGCGTCTTGTTGTCACGGGGCTGACAGACCGTGCGTACATGACGCTAACGACGGCGCTTCAGTTGCATCGCGGTGGTCTTCCGCAGGGACCTGCGGGTACTGGCAAGACAGAGACAGTGAAGGATCTTGGGAAAGGCCTCGGTAAGTATGTCATGGTATTTAACTGCTCGGACGGTTTGGACTACAAGTCGGTGGGCCGCATGCTGAGTGGCATTGCTCAAACAGGCTCCTGGTCATGTTTCGACGAGTTTAACCGTATCGAAGTGGAGGTGCTTTCTGTTGTGGCCCAGCAGATTTTGTCTATTCTTAGTGCAGTGGCTGAGCGGAAGAGCCATTTCATTTTTGAGGGCTCTGACATCGTACTCAATATGAATTGTGGGCTTTTTGTGACGATGAACCCCGGCTACGCGGGTCGTTCCGAATTACCCGACAACCTCAAGGCACTACTACGTCCCATTTCTATGATGGTGCCAGACTTTGCGTTAATCTGCGAAATTACACTACTCTCTGAGGGGTTTGAGGAGTCGGAGGTTCTCTCAAAGAAGGTGTCTATCCTGTACGAACTCATGGAGAAGCAGTTGTCAAAGCAGGACCATTATGACTTTTCCCTCCGTAATATCAAGGCGGTGCTTGTGCAGGCGGGGAACCTGAAGCGGGAGAACTTCCCCGGAACGGAGTCTCAGCTCTGCCTGAAGGCCATGCGAGACATGAACCTACCGAAGTTCATCAAGGAAGACGTCCCTTT
>NW_910023.1:0-1084 GCF_000209065.1 Trypanosoma cruzi | reverse complement strand
CACAACGTGTGATGCAGCAGCCGCTCGAAAACGATCAGCCGAGTGCAGCACCCGTGTGGGCAAGAGCTCGCGAAATTCCTCCAAGCAGCGGATAGTTCAGGGTTGTTTGGTGTCCAGTGTGTGAACACGCAAACAGATATTGACAGAGAGTGCCTCTGACTCCCACCATTCACAATCGGAAACAAAAATTTGGACCACAACGTGTGATGCAGCAGCCGCTCGAAAACGATCAGCCGAGTGCAGCACCCGTGTGAGCAAGAGCTCGCGAAATTCCTCCAAGCAGCGGATAATTCAGGGTTGTTTGGTGTCCAGTGTGTGAACACGCAAACAGATATTGACAGAGAGTGTCTCTGACTCCCATCATTCACAATTGGAAACAAAAATTTGGACCACAACGTGTGATGCAGCAGCCGCTCGAAAACGATCAGCCGAGTGCAGCACCCGTGTGGGCAAGAGCTCGCGAAATTCCTCCAAGCAGCGGATAATTCAGGGTTGTTTGGTGTCCAGTGTATGAACACGCAAACAGATAGTGACAGAGAGTGTCTCTGACTCCCACCATTCACAATCGGAAACAAAAATTTGGACCACAACGTGTGATGCAGCAGCCGCTCGAAAACGATCAGCCGAGTGCAGCACCCTTGTGGGCAAGAGCTCGCGAAATTCCTCCAAGCAGCGGATAGTTCAGGGTTGTTTGGTGTCCAGTGTGTGAACACGCAAACAGATATTGACAGAGAGTGTCTCTGACTCCCATCATTCACAATTGGAAACAAAAATTTGGACCACAACGTGTGATGCAGCAGCCGCTCGAAAACGATCAGCCGAGTGCAGCACCCGTGTGGGCAAGAGCTCGCGAAATTCCTCCAAGCAGCGAATAATTCAGGGTTGTTTGGTGTCCAGTGTGTGAACACGCAAACAGATATTGACAGAGAGTGTCTCTGACTCCCACCATTCATAATTGGAAACAAAAATTTGGACCACAACGTGTGATGCAGCGGCCGCTCGAAAACGATCAGCCGAGTGCAGCACCCTTGTGGGCAAGAGCTCGCGAAATTCCTCCAAGCAGCGAATAATTCAGGGTTGTTTG
>NW_910022.1:0-1084 GCF_000209065.1 Trypanosoma cruzi | reverse complement strand
GTGGAGACTTGCCATGCGGAAAAGCAAAACACGCCGTAGTAACTGTTGTTCTCCCACTTGGATTCATCAAACTTGGAGTCGGTGAAGACATCCTCCACATTCACATCCACCTCCCGAACGTGAAAGTTGATGTACTTTTTACGGAGGGAGATGACATCGCAAAGCAACTCCACTGCGTCGGTGGCGGGGACCTGAGTATCGTTCCTAAAAATGTCAATTCGCGGGTACATAATGCGCCAATCGGTGTAATTGGCACGCCGGGCATCACGCAACTGCTGCGTCGCTCCCGTTGGTATTCTTGTTGGGTTTCTCGTGGAAAGAAAAGACAGGGACAAGGGTTGCTCACCCTTTTTGCAGACCTGAGAAAGAACAAGGTTCAGCACGGTCTCCTCGTGTATGAGGCACCCAGTGCAAAAGTCTAAGCGAGCGTCACATACACCAGAACGCCAAATGTCATTTCCACGGTTCATGATAAGCTGAAAGTCATCCCCCAACCATTTCCGTTTCATCTCCAACGGAAAGTTACTGTTGATGACGCTGTTACGTGCCAGTTCCCGTACGTCCATTGGTAAAAGTGAATGCAGTTTCATCAGTGTGGCATACTCCTCCAGTAAGGGACTGGTAGAGTGGTGGAAGTACAAAGGGTCCGATGTTGATATAGACACCAACAATCCTTGCGCAAAGTAACGCACAAAGGGATGATCAAAGTAAGACATGCTGAGTGTATTGTCTCGTAACGGCGACATAACGACTCCAATACGGCAATACATGAAAAGATACTGCATGATCCAACTCTTCTCTAGCGACGTGACGTGATACACCACATCGGCCAAGAGGAAGCTGGATACTAGCTGATCATATGCAGGTGCCACCTCAAGGACAGAAGGAGAAAAATTGAATGTATTAAGACCAAGACGCGTGCGGAGGGCATTTAGTGAGACCAAATTTGCCCAAATGTAGTAAAAGAAGCAGTGATCATTGACAACGTCTTCATATTTTATCTCATCCGGGTCCAGAGCATCTGTCAAAAGGTTTTCAGCGTGGCAAATGCGTTCTGGGGAAATGCTGATCGCACCGGTCTTGC
>NW_910021.1:0-1083 GCF_000209065.1 Trypanosoma cruzi | reverse complement strand
GTATGGGTTGTGCAGGCGAATTTGTGTCAGGTCAAACCCGGGGCCACCGACGATATTCTTCTTAAACTCTCTTCAAAGATGCTTGAAACTACAATCTTGACAGCCAATGGTCTCATTACGTCTTCCACATCGAGGATGTACGTTGAGGTGCTCCACCAACAACATCTATACAATGAAGCTGTGGTGTACCTCTGCAGTGCACGAGGGGCAACAGTAGGGGTCCCAGAGGCCCGACTGGAACTATTGGCGACAACGCTGCACCGTGGCGGCGATTTGGCTAGGGCCAATGCGGTGGCAAAGTACCTCTGGAGCCGTCAACCTGACAATTGGACATTTGTGGATTTGTATTTGAAAACACTCTCTGAATGCGATCCCACCGATGTTGTCTTGGAGCTGGATGGCCCCAACGAAGAGAGCCGCATCCTTGTTCAGCTGTCCGAGAGGGATCGCACGTTGACGGATGCACTTTATTTCTGTCACACTTTGCAGTCTCCATCCTCGTCGTCCGGTGCAATGCGACCGTGCCGTGGTCCGTTCATGGCGGAGCTGGAGATTCTTTTGCGCCAGGGTGACGCCGATGCACTGCGACAAAAGACGATTGCCTACGCGAAGCGTTTCTACAATACTGCGTGCTGTTTCTTGGATCTTTCGACATATTTGGACGAAACGTCAGCTACGGCAATCTACACCTGGTCCTGCAGCGAGATGAGTGCTGAGGAGGACGTGTTGCGTTACCACGCACGACGAATTCTTGGGCTGCGTTGTCACGTGGCAATGTGGGGCGCGGCACGGGAGCAGCAGCCGGATTCCACGTCGATGGATGATCTTTTGAGGGCATGCCGCAATGCCTACGAGGAGGCCAAGCCACTTTCTGCACAGCTTGCATGGAGTGAGGAGGGTCTCTTCGATGGATACATCACAGCTGCGCTTAACATCGTCTTGCACGCCTACCATGCGACGCGAGATTTGGGGTGGGTGGAAAAAGGGCTCTTGTTATTTGAGGGAGTGGACCGTAAGCAAAACAATTTCGGCCTGGGCTCATTATTCCGTTTGCTTTGCTCACCTCTTGGGTCTTGCAGACGT
>NW_910020.1:0-1083 GCF_000209065.1 Trypanosoma cruzi | reverse complement strand
TCCAATCCAATGACGCTGGGTGGGCTGCGGATGACTACGCGGGGTGGGCGCCACACCACCGCCAGCACTGTGAGGCAGTTCACTGAGTGCCTGGCGGCGTATTTTAGTGGTTGGAAGGAGTTATCCCGAGACATGTCGTGGGAGATTATTTATGTGCAGCGGGCAGACGGCATGCCGATGAACGACCGACAAAGATGTGATGTCGTCAACTCCGATAATGTGAGCGACGATTAAAAAGACATTGCGGTGTTCTGGAGGGAAAAGGTGCGCCACTACCAAGTGTCAATATCGTCCAGAGACTTTAGAAGAGACGAAGCCCTCCGAAGTCTGCAATAATAATAATAATAATAATAATAGGAAAATGGATTAGGAAATTGAAGGTGAACGAGACAGCTTGATTTGTGGTAAAAAATATTGTGGGATTTATGTATTTTTGGTTGCTTGTGTCTGAGCATGCGGTGCGGGTGCACCAGCCCCGTGCGGCAGCACCGCACACAAATGCCAAAATGTCCAACGCTATCGAACACAACAGTGACCGAAGAAATTAGGGAGGGAAAGGGGTTGCTTGGCTTCTGGTGAAAAACATTGGGTGAACTTTATATGGTATGTTGATTGTGTGTGCATACGAGGCGTAATTGGAGAATTGCCCCGGTATGAGAGAATCGTTGTGGCTGGCGGTGTCACGGCGTTACCGCATTGTCCATTTCCTTCTATTGTGTTCGAAGGCCCATCACTAACAGAAGCATCTTTAGGGGATGGACGACGAATAATTTCTATTGAGGAAACAGTGCACTCCGTGTGACCGCGTGGACTGAGGCGCCGCGTCATGGATGGGTGAGGATCCGCTTCCGCGTGTGGCTCTTTGGGTGATTGCTCGCTCCGTGTGCGTTGTGTGCCGGCAGCGGGCTGTGGCCGTATCTCGTTGTCCGTGGGATGGAGCTTGGAGGCGGTGGCGGTGTGTCGCTTCTTGTTGTTGTCTATTGGTGGATGATTGCTGGCGGTGTGTGCGTTTGTTGTGTGGAGGGCCGAATCCTCTCACCCGCGGACTGACGGCACTGCGATGGTGTGTGTGTGTGTGTGAGG
>NW_910019.1:0-1083 GCF_000209065.1 Trypanosoma cruzi | reverse complement strand
CCGTTGTGGCGTTGTTGACAGCGACTTCCTTCTGTGCAATCACGCAGTCTGCGTGGATGGGTCTGTGAGCGTGTCGGGCTCCGCTGTGGCGTTTGTACGGAACGAATTTTTGTCGACGGAGGACTACGCGGTGGCGTTTTATTCGACGGTGAGTCTGGCTGGCGGGTCGATGCTGCTGGCGAAGGACAACGTGCACGACGGCGTCTCGAGGGAGATGCTCTACGCTGCTGGCGCTGTGACCGCTGCTGGGAGCACGCTGAGCTTTGTGCGCAACCGAGCGCTGCTGCCGCGGATGCTGTCGGTGAGCCTGTCGCTTTCGGCTGGGGCGCATTTGAGGGTTGCGTGTAACGACGCTGGTGGGCGAGCCCTGTCGACGGCGGAGGAGTATGCTGCTGCTGGTTTTGGCGACGCTGGGAGCATCGACGTTGTTGGGTGCGACGACTGCGACAGGGACACGCACTGCTACGCTCCCGGGACGGCGTCGGCGAGCATGAAGGACGGTGTGTGCGTGTGCGCGTGCGGCAGCGGCGGGTACGGCGAGGCGTGCGTGCCTGTGGGTGCTCCCGTGCTGCCGCCCGCTGTGGGCACTGCGTCGAGTGTGTTTGTCCGCGAGGGCGTGACGGTGCGGTCGGTGTTCGTTGTGCCTGCCGGCGCGAGCGAGGTGACGCTGCGCCACGTTGTGCTGGACGGCGTGAGTCCGGTGCTCTACGTGCCGTGGATGGCGCGAGACGGCGTGCGGATCGTTGTGCAGAACGTGTCGCTTCTAAACGGTGCCGTGCTGTACGTGATGGGCGGAGGCGGGTTGCGCGGTGCGGGTGCGGCGGGGAGCGACGAGAGCTGTCCGGTGGAGCTGTCGGTGTGCGACGTGGAGGCGCTGAACGGTGCGCTTGTGCTGACCGGCACGTATCCCGCGGGGTCCGTGCTGACGGTGACGGACTCCCTGCTGGTTGCCGCGAGGCCGACGCCGCTTGTGTATCTTCCCGGCTCGCAGTCCTCGCCGTACGCACCGGTGCTGGTGCTGTCGGGCCTGCGGCTCGTGCGGTCCGTGCTGGTTGTGTCCGGCGTTGCCCTCGTGACCGTGAT
>NW_910018.1:0-1083 GCF_000209065.1 Trypanosoma cruzi | reverse complement strand
TGCAATCAGCACCGAGTCCACCACAGTGACGCGCGAGCCCGGCGGAAATCGGTTCGCCACCAGCACGCCGCCGCCGGAGCGCGACTCAAGCCCGCTGATCAACACATCGACGCGCTCGCCAGCAGACAGGTCGGACAGCCACCCAACAACGTACAGGCTCGCTCCGCGCACAAACGTGCAGTTCGCCAGCGTCACGTTGCGCACGCTCCCTGACATCGACCCCACGTCCACCACGACGTCCGCCAAAAAGGTCACGCCAACGTAGCACGCCACCGAAGTCCCGACACCGGCACTCACCTCCACATCCACACGCACGTCCCGCACGCACAAGTCGGCGCCGTCGGTGCTCGGTGGCTCGGGGACAGCAACGGGCAGGCACGCATCGCCGTGGCCACCCTCAGCGCACGTGCAGGCGCAGCCATCACTCGAGGCAGTCGACGTGTACGCAGGGAAGCACGAAGCCGCGAGAGTGCATGGGCCGCTGCAGGTCAGAATGGTGGCGTTGTACACGGACGGAATGCTGTAGTACGCCTCCTCCTCGCCGTTCACAGTGTTGCACGCAGCCACAATCGCTCCGTTTGTGAGATCGCGGGAAATTTGAGGTATCAGCAGCATCGTTGGCGAGACCGTGCTGGACATGAATTGGTTGCGGGACACAGACACCGTGGAGTCGCGGAGATTCACTTTGGGATAAAGAAAAGCAAACGCATCCGATGAGGATTCACGGCAGAGGTTGCCGCTCAACTGCAGCCAGGAGTTGTAGTAGATGTTGGAGGAGTCGCCTGAGATAAACACAACCGAGCTTCGCTGCATCTCGTTGCCCTGAAACACAACCGCTGACCGAGACTCCACACGCAAAGCCCAAATAAATAAAACGAAGCACTTCACCGGCCTCGTCACAGCGTTGCCTCGGATCACCACGGCAGAGTTGTTCAGCACCTTCAGTGACGAAGACTGGCTAGGTCCTTCAAGATATATCAGCGTACCGTCACCGCCAGCCATGTGAAACGTGTTGCCCACCACCGCAAACACGGAGTGCCAAGACACGCTCAGCGCAGATCTGAAAACGCGGATGACGCTTGA
>NW_910017.1:0-1083 GCF_000209065.1 Trypanosoma cruzi | reverse complement strand
TGAATAGATGACGCCAAACGGGTCGATGGGACGCAAGTGCGGCACGAAAAATGGTGTCAGCATAAAACATCGTAATAAAACGTTGAGTACTTCCAAAAAAAAAAAAAAAAAAAAAAAGCTTTTTTCTGAGAGATCAAGAAAAAAAAGAAAATGAGAAAAAAGAAAAGACGCTAATAAAACCAGTTCAGTTTATTTTTCGACCCAAGCAAACCCATATCAAATTCCCAAAAAGGGAAAAATGAAGGCGCTCAGAAAATATATATTGGGGAGTGCGCTCTACCTTACAAGATTAAAGTCCGTTTGCCTCACATCACACTACTTTTTCAGGTTCTTCACTGCCCATTCAAGGCCCGCATGAAGACCCTCCCCGGTTTTGGCACTGCATTTTTGAATAGACCATGTACGATCGCGCAAGCTCTGAAGGTTCAAAGCAGTACTGACATCCTCGGGAGAAAGCGCAGTTGCGAGATCACACTTGTTGGCAAACACAAGAAAAGGGACTTCTCGCAGTTTTTCTTCCTGAAGAAGATTTTCAAGTTCCGACGCGGTCTCATCCAAGCGGCGCCTGTCAGCGGAGTCCACAACATATATTAGACAGTCCACCTCATCAAAATAGTTGGGCCAGTAGACACGGATCGCCTTTTGGCCACCGATATCCCACATATTAAGCTTAAATCCCTCGCAATTGATCGATTTGATATTAAATCCCTGCGTAGCTTGGGTGGTAGTTGGATCTTCATCTGAAAGTTTGCGAAGAATAGATGTCTTTCCAGCATTATCCAACCCAAGGATAAGAATACGTGGCTCCGTGTCGTTTCGCTTTAGCTTCCTCAACAAGGTAAGGAGACCCATTGCTGAAGTCAATAGCTCTTGTTTATTTTATTTTTTTTATTTCGCTTTTGTAAGCGTATTTGCGATTTTTCTTTTCTCGCTGTAACAACAAAAAAAAAAAAAAAAAACCCATAAAAAAAGAATCAGCAGGAAATAAAATGCAAAAAAAAAAAAAAAAATTTAATACCAAAAATAAGAAATTCACACCATAATAACAAAAACATTTTGTTTTTTTGTTCCTTTTTTTTACTC
>NW_910016.1:0-1083 GCF_000209065.1 Trypanosoma cruzi | reverse complement strand
TCACAAAGCTGGTCGTGTACGAGCGCAGCTTGTTCGTGCGGACCGCCAGTGCATAGCCAGCATAGGCATAGCGGCAGCCGAGCGTCAGGTCGTAGTTTTTCTTTCCGTCCAGGGTGCAAAGCGCACCGCATCCCACTTGGCAGTGAGGCGGTACGGCCGTCGCGACGCCCACCTCCACGGTTTTGTTCACCAACTTCGCGTGCGACGACATGCGAGAGGGCATCACGAACTCATGGGAGAGCTCATACTCGCCATTCTTCTTTCCCACAGCCTCCACCTTGTGGCCCTGGAAGAGGTACGACGCCGTCAAGTTGACATTGCAGGTGCTGGGCTCAAGCGTCGCCTTCAGTGCGGCGCCGCACCTTGGAGCGTACTCCACATCCACGCTGAACTTGCCATCGGACGTTGCCATGGGGTTCACAAAGAGCTTGTCCTCTGGGCCCTTGAATTTACTCTCCAGTTTCCACTTCTGAGCATCGCTGTAGCTCTTCGTGAGCATGTCCTTCACATCCTTGTTGAAGTCCTTGTAGAGAGTCAAGGACTTGGCGGCGGCGAGCATGGGCGGCATATTTTACTGGAATTCGCTGAATTATAATAAAAAATATCACTTCTGTCTAGGTGGAGTGCCACAAGAGAGACAGGGGGAGGGAGAAATAATAAAGGGAAAAAGGAAAGACAGCAGTGCGTCGGGGCCGCAGCGCCTGCAAAACACACGTCAGAAAAAGAAAAAAAAGCCAACCAAAAGTCCCTCAACACACTCAGGGAGCCATTATCGCACTCAACCCAATAACACACAAAAATGTCTTGATAAGTCCGCTAAGTAATAAAAAATATATACCATTTCTCTTTCCCAATGTTTTTTCTTTTTTACTTTCCCCCCCCCCCCCGTTCTGAGAAACTGCACGCACAGAGCGGCGTCCCTCTGCTAAGGTCGGCATCTAGTCCCGTTACCTTCTTCATAATTAATACACGCAGGGATGCATGTCGATCGTTAATTTCATGTAAATCATTTCTTCCTTTTCATTCCATTCGCTTCTTTTGTCCCCCGCACCATCGGCGACGTTCCCCTACGAGTGTGTCAGG
>NW_910015.1:0-1083 GCF_000209065.1 Trypanosoma cruzi | reverse complement strand
AATGTGCTTCAGTCGTGCTTAAATTGAAAACGATGTGACAACTTACTCGTCTCGCGTTGGATGAATTTGTAAAGCTCTGCACATGTGCCAAACAGAGGGAAGGGTTAGGCTTATGGTAGAATGTGGCTTTTTCTGATTTTTTTTTCTTTTTTTGTCCTATCAGTCTTATGACGATAACCCCGTGCATTTAATAATACGGCAGCACTTCGAAGCTTCAACTTGCCGGCTTCCTCGCAGTAAATGCATTGCTTTTTTCCCTTTGTGCCGCTGTTGCGGAAGGAAAAGTGTGTGTGTGTGTGTGTGTTTCTTGCCTTTTTTTTTTTGTGTTGTTGTTGTTGCTGCCGTTCAGTTTATCGCTACCAGCAACAGCAGCAGTGAACAAATACACATAGATGGCGAACCTGCAAGTGACCGTGGAGGCGCCGATCAACATTGCCTTCATCAAATATTGGGGGAAACGGGCGGGTGGGGAGAAACTGATTCTCCCCGCAAATGATTCCTTCAGCATTACCCTCTCCACTCATCCATTCCGCACCAAAACGTCAGTGGTACTTCGCGATGATTTGGAAGAAGACACGCTCATACTTAACGGAGAGAAATCGGATGTGCGAAGTACGCCTCGAATTCAATCGGTGTTGGACTATGTGCGGAGTACGTGTCCTGATGAGCTAAAAAACAAACGGGTGTATATTGTCTCCGAGAACAACTTTCCCACCGCAGCTGGAATGGCATCTTCCGCGAGTGGGTACTGCGCTCTTGCGGCGGCGTTAGTGCGGGTCTTTAACTCTACTGCAAATGTGTCGATGCTTGCTCGAATGGGATCCGGGAGTGCCTGTCGTAGCACCCTTGGTGGTTTTGTCATTTGGCATAAGGGGGAAAAAGAAGATGGGAGTGATTGCGTGGCAACTCAATTTGTTGACGAAAATTACTGGCCTGAGATGCAGGTCTTGTGCGCCGTTCTCCAGGGGGGGAAGAAAAACACTTCAAGCACGGCAGGAATGCAGCAATCTTTGCAGACTTCTCCACTGATGCCCAAACGCATTGCCACCACTGTGTCTGAGCGTATGCGAACTGTCTCCGAGG
>NW_910014.1:0-1083 GCF_000209065.1 Trypanosoma cruzi | reverse complement strand
ACTTTTCTATCAAGGCAGTGCGACGACGATTATCCGCACTTCACCAAGGGATTGTGCTGGAGACATCCACGGCGAACCTTCTGCCGTCAGCGGTTGGCTTTGGCGAGAGATTGCGACACATCAAGAATACAATCGTAGGCGAATCATCAATTCCACGGAAAAGGCATCGGCCGCCATCATCACGGATGCGTCGCTCCATGGATGGGGAGCCGTTTTTATTCCACAATCAGTCGAAGTTAAAATTGCCGGAGGAAAATGGAAGAGGAAGCCTTTTCTCATCATGCAGGCGGAGGCACGAGCGGTACGCTTAGCCTTATCGGCCTTTTCCGTCATCTCGCCATCCACCATGGACGTTTGGGTGGACAACACTTCGCTGCAAGGAGCGGCGAATAAAGGCAGCTCGAAATCACACGCCATGACGTGGGAGCTGCAACGGATATGTTTGTTGACTCTCGCGGAGTGCGGGCAACTTTTGCCTACGTGCGGTCGGCAGACAACCCCGCAGACGGCATATCACGCGGTCGTGTGTTCACACTTCGGAAGTTGCGAAGGGGATCGGCGGGGTCTTGTGGCTGGAGGACCCCAAAGTCTGCCACTTCGTAAGTAATAATATGTTAATCCTAACTGAGGACAAGGGGCCATGCTGGTGTTCCACAGAATTCTATAAATTGAATGAAAAGAAAACATTAAAGCAATTAACTAACGAACCTTTTTCCTTAAATTGTTTGGTTTCCATAGATTGTCAGGATCCGGCCACCTGCCCGGAAGATTATTCGCTCGCGATAATGGTGCAAGTGAAGGCCATACCGGGGAAAGTGACGTACACGCCAAAGACTCCTCCAGCGTGCCGTCTGTCGAGAGCAAATCCACGGGACAAATATTATTGACAGTGCAACCAACGGGGCAAAGTCCACCAACTACAGCAGGTGACACATAGAATTCAACGCAAACAAATGAAAAGACGACAACCTCAGGAATAGGAACGGACACTGAAGCACCTGAACCGTATTCAACGAATGATGTGGCAGAGCGATACGATGAAGACAGAGACCCATCAGATTCGATAAGGAGTGCAAATACAGG
>NW_910013.1:0-1083 GCF_000209065.1 Trypanosoma cruzi | reverse complement strand
AAAGAAGGGGAAACACAAACGACGCATCGCCATGCACACGCACCACTTCACAGTTATCCGGCAACACGCCGTTAGCCCTGTCCTCCGCCACATTGCAAGAACTGGGGGAAGCATCCACCTCGAGTCCCGTTGATACATACACCACGGTATCTGCGCGGACGTTTTGCAGCAGGTGATGCTTTGGCAGTCCACCACCCAACACAATGCACGTGGTGCGCCCATTATTATTCTGACTCCTGTTACCGCCCTGACTGTCATCGCACCGGCGGTTGCGGCAACCCAACTCACGCAGTCGCACAACATCAACAATGGGGTCCAGAACGAGTCCCTTCTTGGAAAAATTGTAAAAGTAAATCATGTCACCAATGGAACCATCCGTGAGAGCGGGTGAAAAGACGGGAATGTTGTTTCGGTAGCACCAGTAAAGAAGGCTATCGCTGCACGTTTCCGGGTGCTTGCACTCGAGCGCCGCGCCAATCGCCGCAATCATCTCAGATGGCGCCGTCATTGTTTCCCAGCGAGACTCACGTTGCAGTTCATGAAGATGCTTCAACACGGGCATAAAAAAGTTCTCAAAGTGACAATAATTGTCATTTGGCACCAGAAGATTGCCAGTGCGGTTGACGCCACATCTCCGGAGTTCTCGCCCATCTAAGCTAAATTGCCCCACGAGTGTCTTCCCAAGGCACTTGATGGCATCCTCTTCAATCCCTCCTGCGGTTGAAATAAAACCATCAATGAGTCGATCCCGCGCCAGGCATGCAAACGTGTCACGCAGGCCACTCGATATGAGGTTCGACGTGTACGCCAGGAAAACGGCGTCTCCGGCACGCTTGTGGTAGAGCGCCCGCTGTACAATTCTTCGCGCCCGTCCGAGTTCTGTCGCCTGCAGGCCAATGCGAGGGTACGACGCGAGAACGCGGCGCAGTGCCTCCTCCTGGTTTAAGGCAACCAGTTCACTGTAATCCAATGCATCAACAGTCTCCATGCTTAAATACAACCGCCGAAACCCTGTTTTTCACCCGTGGGCCGTGGGACTAGTTTAAACTTTTTTGCTTGTAGAAGACCTTAATCGTTTCCTCA
>NW_910012.1:0-1083 GCF_000209065.1 Trypanosoma cruzi | reverse complement strand
TTGTGAGTTGGATCGTGAGGGAGAAGTCACTCAGAATTCGAGAAGCCATGCAAATTATGGGACTTCGCTGGTCATGTATGGCACTTGGGTGGTTTATCTCTGCATTCTTGATGGATTTTGTTGCCTCGCTTCTCGCCGCCATGGTTTTCCGGCTCAGTTTTTTTAGTTACGTGAACTTTGGCGTGCTATTCTTTCTCTATTTCAGTTTTATGCAGCAGAACACCGCCCTGAGCTTGTTTTTGAGCTCTTTATTCACCAATCCTCGGATTGCGGGGGCAGTTGGGGCTTTGTGCATTTTCCTTTGCAGTATGCCGTACTACTCATTTCCTGATGGTATGAGCATGCTGCGGCTCGTGACGATGAGTTTCGTTCCATGTGTCGCCTACGCCAAAGCCTTCGATGAGCTTGCCAAGTATGCCTCCTTTGGCTACAAATTCACGTGGAAGAATACACGGGTTGGTGACTACAACGTTGCCATGGCGATTGGACTGATGTGGGCATCCTCAGGCATTATGTGGATTTTTTGGATTTATTTGGATCAAGTGTTGCCGTCTTCGATTGGTCGTCGCAGACATCCCTTGTTTTTCCTTTCGTGGGTTCGCAAGTTGTTTCCCTGCTGCTTCTGCTGCTGTGACCGCGAAGGTTCTGAAATTAGCGAAAAAGACTTACAAAACACGAGGAAATTCTCTAATGGACTTGCGTCTGCTTCTGTAGGGACACTTCCGCCGCATGACGGGAAGCCCGTCGACGAGGAGGTAAACTCCCATGCGGTGGTATTTCGTAAACTTCACAAGGTGTATGAAACCGGGGGCATTATTGGATGGCTGTACCTTTTTCTTACGGGGCTGCGCCGTGATGGGGATCGCCGTGAGGCAGTACGCGATGTTTCTTTTAATATGGATTTTGGGAAGATAAATGCACTGCTCGGCCCCAACGGTTCCGGCAAAACAACTCTGATGGGTATTGCCACTGGCATGGTGACACCCACGAGTGGTGACGTTTACATATGCGGCCACAATGCGGCATATAAACTGCACAAGTGCCGAGAGCATATTGGGTACTGCCCACAGTCGGATATTGTGT
>NW_910011.1:0-1083 GCF_000209065.1 Trypanosoma cruzi | reverse complement strand
CCGCTCGCCGGACCCCTCAACGTGTCTAAAGAAACCAAGCAAAACAGAAGGAGGGGGCGAACGGAGGGGCAGCGGGTTCGCAATCCACTCAGTGCTTGCTCCAACCACATATATTACATTTATATACATATTCGGACTGCCGCTCTCGTGACACGCTGCACGTTGTTGGGGTTAGAAACAATATGACTTACGACGTGGCAGACTTCGGAGTCCTCCAGCCACAAGACACCGCCGCGTGGTGGGAAATCAAAAAGGTGTTGGCTGTGAAGGCAAAATTAATAATAAATAATTTTGTCCTACCGCCATCGGCACCCTGATTGCGTCCATCGCGGTCATCCAATCCACCACAAGACAGTGAAAAGGTACCGCACAGAAATGACTTCGTTTTATCAGGACGCATATTAATTTAGGCAGCCAGCCCTCGTCGCAAGCATCCTGGTCACAAGCACCTATTCTTCGGCTCGTCCACACACCTCATTTACCGCCCATCACACAACACACACAACAGGAGAGGCGAAGGATCATTACACAAAGACAAGGCAAACAAATAAACAATAATGAGAAATCGCAGCCCACACGGGGCCGTAGCACACGCACACAAACGCCCTCACGGCATTCCTCAGAAGAAGTCAAGCAGACTGGTGCTCGTAAACCATCAAAAAGAAAAAAGGTGCGTGATGCCTCGACATCGGCAGCCAGCACAGGAGAGGCAGAGTGTATAGAGCATGTCCCTGGCATAAAGTGTACAGACAAACAGTAACTATATATAGAGCGAGGCATAACAATTGGCATGGATTGTTTCTCTCCTGCATCCACTGCTGAGTGCGGGCCACGCAGGAGGCAACAGCAGTCGCCTCGCCGCGCAACGGAACCCATGCCGCCGCTCAGCAGAGTGGTGTCACGGCGGCGGCAGCGGCAAGCAGAAGAAGCGGCGGACAGGGACAAGCTGCTGCAGCAGCGTCATTGCCGTGGATAGGAGGCGGGGCGTCCGTCAGGTCCCTCTCCCAATCCCCGCGCCCCACCGCCGCATCATCATCGCTCCGCGGAGGGTCCACGGCGCCCTGCGCGGCATCAGGGCCCTTG
>NW_910010.1:0-1083 GCF_000209065.1 Trypanosoma cruzi | reverse complement strand
TTTTGTTTCCGATTGTGAATGGTGGGAGTCAGAGGCACTCTCTGTCAATATCTGTTTGCGTGTTCACACACTGGACACCAAACAACCCTGAATTATCCGCTGCTTGGAGGAATTTCGCGAGCTCTTGCCCACACGGGTGCTGCACTCGGCTGATCGTTTTCGAGCGGCTGCTGCATCACACGTTGTGGTCCAAGTTTTTGTTTCCAATTGTGAATGGTGGGAGTCAGAGGCACTCTCTGTCAATATCTGTTTGCGTGTTCACACACTGGACACCAAACAACCCTGAACTATCCGCTGCTTGGAGGAATTTCGCGAGCTCTTGCCCACACGGGTGCTGCACTCGGCTGATCGTTTTCGAGCGGCTGCTGCATCACACGTTGTGGTCTAAATTTTTGTTTCCAATTGTGAATGGTGGGAGTCAGAGACACTCTCTGTCAATATCTGTTTGCGTGTTCACACACTGGACACCAAACAACCCTGAACTATCCGCTGCTTGGAGGAATTTCGCGAGCTCTTGCCCACACGGGTGCTGCACTCGGCTGATCGTTTTCGAGCGGCTGCTGCATCACACGTTGTGGTCTAAATTTTTGTTTCCAATTATGAATGGTGGGAGTCAGAGACACTCTCTGTCAATATCTGTTTGCGTGTTCACACACTGGACACCAAACAACCCTGAACTATCCGCTGCTTGGAGGAATTTCGCGAGCTCTTGCCCACACGGGTGCTGCACTCGGCTGATCGTTTTCGAGCGGCCGCTGCATCACACGTTGTGGTCTAAATATTTGTTTCCAATTATGAATGGTGGGAGTCAGAGGCACTCTCTGTCAATATCTGTTTGCGTGTTCACACACTGGACACCAAACAACCCTGAACTATCCGCTGCTTGGAGGAATTTCGCGAGCTCTTGCCCACACGGGTGCTGCACTCGGCTGATCGTTTTCGAGCGGCTGCTGCATCACACGTTGTGGTCCAAGTTTTTGTTTCCAATTGTGAATGGTGGGAGTCAGAGGCACTCTCTGTCAATATCTGTTTGCGTGTTCACACACTGGACACCAAACAACCCTGAATTATCCGCTGCTGGAG
>NW_910009.1:0-1083 GCF_000209065.1 Trypanosoma cruzi | reverse complement strand
ACCGGTAAGCCAAAAATACGCAATCACCAATAAAAAAGCCGGCGATCACCCAGCAGGCACATCAAGCGTCCTCAAAACCAACCTGGAACAGACAAAAAAAAAGAGGCAATCATAGAAAACAAAGATCCCCGCCCCCAAACAGGAAAAACATTAAAGAAAACGCGATTCTTTTTTTTGTCCTTACTGCCGGGGTTGGCCGCCGCAAGAAATAAAAAATGGTAGGGCGGTGGCCCCGGACGCTAGATACAGGACGACGTGTCGAATTATCCAAGTTGCAGCGGCTGCCCCGGACGTTAGATACGGGACGACGTGTCGAATTATCCAAGTTGCAGCGGCTGCCCCGGACGTTAGATACAGCATGACGTGTCGAATTATCCAAGCTGCAGCGGTGGCCTCGGGCGTTAGATATATGACGACTTACAGTAGTAACCACGCTGCGGCTGCGCATCCTAAACACTTTTTTTTCGTTTTCCAGGGGACAACGCAAATGTGCTCGATTGTTCGAAGATCGACATTAATACTTTACGTGAAAAGGAGTCGCGCGACCGCATTTTTTTAGCTCAGTGGCAAACACGCTCACAATGTCATCCGGGGACGCGGGTTCGATTCCCGCAGAAGCCTAAGTTTTTTCCATTTTTTTTTTTTTTTGAATTCTTGTTTCATATTGCTTTTTAAACTTCTGGTTTGCAGGACGGTGTGCGAGTTCTGCAATCGCACTGATTCCATCTGTTTCGTGGTTTGTGCGGCTGCGGCTGCGGTGGTGGCCGCGTGAGAGTGAGTGTGAGAGAGCCATGCACCGCCCGCATACACACACTTCCTTCTCTCTCTGTGTGTGTGTCCCCTTGCATGGACTCTCGTCGTCGCCTCACCCCACGAAGCACACACAATAATGTGCCCATTGTATATATGCATGCACACCCATGCAGGCCCGTTGGTGCTCTCTTTTGCACGACACGCACCGCTGCCGTCCTGCCTGGCTGCATGGGCGGAGCACCGTAACTGTTTCTGTTTTGTTTTCATTGCATTGAGTGGGCGACCCTTCTCTCTCTCTCCCTGTGTGTGTGTTTTGCTTTACGGGAGCAA
>NW_910008.1:0-1083 GCF_000209065.1 Trypanosoma cruzi | reverse complement strand
CATCGTGTCGCCACCATCGAACACCACCACCACGTCCTCATCGCGCAGGCCCTCGTCAGCTATGCAGTCCAGCAGCAACGACGGGCGGGATGTGTGTGTGTAATTCGCCCCCATGCCAATCGTTGTTACAGACACGCGGGAAAGAATGGAGCTCACCTGCATCCTGCACCAGCCGGGAGAGTAGCCCGTCTGAACAACAATAAGCGCAACCCTTGGCTCCCGCGTTGGAGAGGGTGCAGAAACGCTGCAGTACACAGGGATGGAGGGAACCTGCCACACATTTGTGTCCATCGTCAATGAAACAAAATTAAGCAGCATCAACAAAAAACAGCAGTCCGGAGCAGCACCTGGCAGTAGTGCTTGCCCAATGCTCTGAGCAGCGCGGCGAGAGATGCTTAAGAGCGCATTATGGATATTGAGAGCTGGGAAGTGGTGAAAAGTACTCCTACGAGAGTAACAAGAGCAGCATGGGACAAAAGACACATCGATTATGGGAGTGGCAGTAACAGTATGCGGTGCCCATTGTCAGCCTCCACACAAACAGTCATGCCAAACGTGGCGTGGGTAGGTGTGGCGCCACCACCACCGCCCCGTGGCAATCACGTCCTCAGGCAGTGTCTACAAAGATAAACTGTGTGTGTGTCCGTGTGTGTGCTCCCCGTTGAGGTCTACGGGGTTGGCACGCCCACACCCCGTGCTGCAATTCCGCCGGTGGATACGTAGGGAAACACAAACACAACTGGACGACAAAACACCCACGCTGCCACAGCAGCGGGTCTCCATGTACAAATCCCAAGTGTCCTTCCAAAGCAAAATAAAGAAAAGGGGTGTTCCAGACCCGACATGAAACAAGTAATTCCCTTCGCAAAATATTTATCTGGCTTGGGCGTATTACGATCCCTAAATACGCACATTTTCGAAACAATGGACAACAGAAAGCGACAAGTGGGACCCCAAAATAGTCTTTGTAAAGACAGACGTCAATTATCTCGTTGGAGTCCACGACGAACGTCATTGCCTTGCCGCGGACATCCGAGCGCCTGCTGATCATCCCCAGCCTCCACATTAATATACTGTGAACCC
>NW_910007.1:0-1083 GCF_000209065.1 Trypanosoma cruzi | reverse complement strand
CACCAAACAACCCTGAACTATCCGCTGCTTGGAGGAATTTCGCGAGCTCTTGCCCACACGGGTGCTGCACTCGGCTGATCGTTTTCGAGCGGCTGCTGCATCACACGTTGTGGTCTAAATTTTTGTTTCCGATTGTGAATGGTGGGAGTCAGAGGCACTCTCTGTCACTATCTGTTTGCGTGTTCACACACTGGACACCAAACAACCCTGAACTATCCGCTGCTTGGAGGAATTTCGCGAGCTCTTGCCCACAAGGGTGCTGCACTCGGCTGATCGTTTACGAGCGGTCGCTGCATCACACGTTGTGGTCTAAATTTTTGTTTCCGATTATGAATGGTGGGAGTCAGAGGCACTCTCTGTCACTATCTGTTTGCGTGTTCACACACTGGACACCAAACAACCCTGAATTATCCGCTGCTTGGAGGAATTTTGCGAGCTCTTGCCAACAAGGGTGCTGCACTCGGCTGATCGTTTTCGAGCGGCTGCTGCATCACACGTTGTGGTCTAAATTTTTGTTTCCGATTGTGAATGGTGGGAGTCAGAGGCAGTCTCTGTCAATATCTGTTTGCGTGTTCACACACTGGACACCAAACAACCCTGAATTATCCGCTGCTTCGAGGAATTTCGCGAGCTCTTGCCCACACGGGTGCTGCACTCGGCTGATCGTTTTCGAGCGGCCGCTGCATCACACGTTGTGGTCTAAATTTTTGTTTCCGATTGTGAATGGTGGGAGTCAGAGGCACTCTCTGTCACTATCTGTTTGCGTGTTCACACACTGGACACCAAACAACCCTGAACTATCCGCTGCTTGGAGGAATTTCGCGAGCTCTTGCCCACAAGGGTGCTGCACTCGGCTGATCGTTTTCGAGCGGCTGCTGCATCACACGTTGTGGTCTAAATTTTTGTTTCCGATTGTGAATGGTGGGAGTCAGAGGCACTCTCTGTCACTATCTGTTTGCGTGTTCACACACTGGACACCAAACAACCCTGAACTATGCGCTGCTTGGAGGAATTTCGCGAGCTCTTGCCCACACGGGGGCTGCACTCGGCTGATCGTTTTCGAGCGGCCGCTGCATAACACGT
>NW_910006.1:0-1083 GCF_000209065.1 Trypanosoma cruzi | reverse complement strand
ACCGATGCGCGACTGTGCATAGAGCACATAATCTCCAGTGTGCATGCTGGCGATCTGCTCTGACGACTTCCAAGTTTCCTGAATGGCTATTATGTCTGCTCCTTGCGCCATTAATGTTGCGAGTTTTGACGGCGTGAGGCAAGAAACGTTCATCTGGAGTACTGCTATGGGGCCTGGGTTCTGCTCAATGTCTCCGCTTAGCAGTAGCATTTGTCGTTGCGCGTCACATACGGCACGCAAACGGTATGTATAGCGCTGATAAGCGCCGATGGAATTCAGCAGCGGATGGAAATACCGCTCCGCGGGCAGCCATGTAAATGGCTCCATCTGGTGCCCTTCCGACCCGTTTGTGCGGCGCCTCCTGCCTCTCCGCGGGCAGCGGATGGGCAGCAGGCGCTTAGCTTCCTCTCTAGCAAAGAGTACTAGACCCTGGCACCACGTTGAGGTGGCCGGCTGAGCCAGGGGTTGTTTGGCTTTCATAGATAATTTCATGATCCGGCCCGGCCAGCTGCCCGGAAGATTATTCTGAGATAAATTGGAGTTCTTTCAGTTTCTATGCATGTGCTCATTAGGGAGGGGCATTGAGGATGATCTTTGGGTGCGGAGGGATTTTGGCATCACCGGAGTCAATTTTTTGTGTTCCATTTATATTTTCACGATGCCGTAGAATGGAAGGGAGGGGTGGAGAAGAGAAATAAAGAAGAGAGAGGTGGTCGCTTGAAATGGATCGTTTTATTGTTGGATCCCCAATTGGTGAGGGCCGCTTTGGCGTCGTTCGTGCTGCAGTTGTTAATGAATCTGGAGTGCCAGCCGCAATCAAATTCGTCACAACTCCACGTCTCGATGAGGGTATTCCGCACCCCACAGCGAGGGAACTACTCGTTGCATTGCGATTGGTGCATCCTTTTGTTATTCGGAAATATGAGGTGGTTCCGTGTGGCTGCTCCTTGGCGTTAGTGATGGAGCGTTGCAAGACTGACTTGGCAACAGTCCTCTCGGGGAGAACTGCCAGCAATCCTCTGCCCGCGTTAGAGGCAAAGTCTTTATTTAAGATGCTTCTTTTGGCGTTAGCGTACATACACA
>NW_910005.1:0-1083 GCF_000209065.1 Trypanosoma cruzi | reverse complement strand
GAACGCCAAACAACCCTGAACCATCCGCTGCTTGGAGGAATGTCGCAAGATCTTGCCCACAAGGGTGCTGCACTCGGCGGATCGTTTTCGAGTGGCTGCTGCACCACACGCTGTGGTCTAAATTTTTGTTTCGAATTATGAATGGTGGTGGTCAGAGACACTCTCTTTCAATGTCTGTTTGCGTGTTCACACACTGAACGCCAAACAACCCTGAACTATCCGCTGCTTGGAGGAGTTTCGCGAGATCTTGCCCACAGGGGTGCTGCAGTCGGATAATCGTTTTCGAGCGGCTGCTGCACCACACGCTGTGGTCTAAATTTTTGTTTCGAATTATGAATGGTGGTGGTCAGAGGCACTCTCTTTCAATGTCTGTTTGCGTGTTCACACACTGAACGCCAAACAACCCTGAACTATCCGCTGCTTGGAGGAGTTTCGCGAGATCTTGCCCACAAGGGTGCTGCAGTCGGCGGATCGTTTTCGAGCGGCTGCTGCACCACACGCTGTGGTCTAAATTTTTGTTTCGAATTATGAATGGTGGTGGTCAGAGGAACTCTCTTTCACTATCTGTTTGCGTGTTCACACACTGAACGCCAAACAACCCTGAACTATCCGCTGCTTGGAGGAGTTTCGCGAGATCTTGCCCACAAGGGTGCTGCAGTCGGCGGATCGTTTTCGAGTGGCTGCTGCACCACACGTTGTGGTCTAAATTTTTGTTTCGAATTATGAATGGTGGTGGTCAGAGGCACTCTCTTTCAATGTCTGTTTGCGTGTTCACACACTGAACGCCAAACAACCCTGAACTATCCGCTGCTTGGAGGAGTTTCGCGAGATCTTGCCCACAAGGGTGCTGCAGTCGGCGGATCGTTTTCGAGCGGCTGCTGCACCACACGCTGTGGTCTAAATTTTTGTTTCGAATTATGAATGGTGGTGGTCAGAGGCACTCTCTTTCAATGTCTGTTTGCGTGTTCACACACTGGACGCCAAACAACCCTGAACTATCCGCTGCTTGGAGGAATGTCGCGAGATCTTGCCCACAAGGGTGCTGCAGTCGGATAATCGTTTTCGAGTGGCTGCTGCACCACA
>NW_910004.1:0-1083 GCF_000209065.1 Trypanosoma cruzi | reverse complement strand
GACCATTACAAAAGGGAAAACCAACGGTACTTACTACTTCGGGTAAATTAAGTAAAAAAACATTAAAAAGTAAAAACATCAACGAAATAAACGAACAGTAAAACTAAAAAAACGGTGGCATAAAAAAGGATGGGCAGTGCGGCATGTATTCTCCGTGAGGCGTCGCAGATCCCCACTCCGTGGCTCACAGACTGCCACGACCCAAATACAATCCCAGAAGAAGGAGCAACACACAAGACACGCACGCACGCACGGTGTTGTTGCCGCCCAAATCACGCAGTGTCAATTTCACGTCGTTGGGAGAGACGAGGCGGTCGTCGGGACTCACGCCGCTCCAGACACTGCGAGATGACTGTTTGTAGCGGGATTCGTGTCCAGGGGCGTTGTGGCCATTCATTTCCCTTCCGTAATATCCTCAGCAACGTGCTCACTGACGCTGTCAAATACTCGAATCTTCTCGGACGGTGTCGTAGCTGCATCCCTCGTCGGAATGGGAACCCTGTCCTTGAGTGCACGCATCGCAGTGAAATACAGTGGACGGCTGTACAGAAAGACGTCCGTCACCGTCACATGAGATTCGTGCCCACCGCACGCCCCAAAGCAAAAACTGAGGACCTCAGGTGGCCTCCCGCCTGTTAACGGCACCTCTTCCGCACCCAGCGACCGACAATCAATGTGCACAGAGGTCTTGTTGCCTTGCAGCATGAGTGCCACTTGGTATTCTTTCTTCGACACCCAAGTGCTGCTCCGTGTTGTTGTCTTGCCTTCGATCGACGTGTACCACTTCTTGTTGTGGCTGTACGACAGTCCCACGGTATGATTGGACGCAGTGTCCGCCAGCACCGCAGTCATTGGAGGAGTGTTCCCACTCGGAGTCTCTTCGATGGTCACCGACACCACAAGTGTGAAGTCGTGTCCCAAGAATACATGACGCACTTCATCACCCCGAGTGTTCACAGGCCATATTGCCCTGGACTCAAGTCCCGTCAATTGTAACCCATCGCTGTCCTTCACTGCATTCCGTCACTGTCGCATGCAGGCAACGGTACTCGTCGTTCCACGTGCCATCACTGGACGCATCGG
>NW_910002.1:0-1083 GCF_000209065.1 Trypanosoma cruzi | reverse complement strand
TGCCCCAATGAAGTGCTTTTACTGCCGCCAGTTGAGTTCAATTCCAACAACCGCACGACCGTATCTTGCGTCCTCTTTGCAGGTCTCAGTGTGTCTTGCGGAGGTCTGTATGCAACGACTCGTTTTTTTGGAATTGGATTTGTTGGGAACTTTGATAAGAAGTCACGCCACCTTTTTTGTGAACAACCTTGTGCCTACAGAAGCATACCGACTGCTTTTTAGTGGTTTTAGCAATTTGGCCTTCGTCATGTACGCTTCTTCTTGTGCAGTTAAGTTTGGCGGGGGTGAAGCTTTAATGTGCCGAGTGAATATGCCCTCAATAAATGGTGGTGCGGGTGCGCCACTTGTGAATTTTGGTGAACTTCTTCCTGAGCTACGGGAGGCATCACCATTGACGTTGATCAACGTTTGTGAAAAGCTTTTAGCGGATATAAGTATGCCCCATCTTGAGGCGGAAGTGTTTCACCACCGATTTATGTCCATTGGTCTCTGCGCAACTGTTTCTTCCTTCACAGCCACGCTACCCATTGCTGTAGAGGACTTTTGGGATGACGCCGTACACGCGGTAAAACGCTCACCCGCTGAATGCACTGCTCCTTCGATCAAATTGAATGTGGGCGATATGATCCGGCTGGAGGTTGAAGAGGTGAAATATGCCCAGCAATCTGCTCCCTTTCCCGAGGAATTAAGTGGAGTGTTTAGTGATTGCGACATGGATAGCGACACATCAGTTGCGGCCTGTGAGAAGTACACTCACGCAGTGGTGAAGAATTGGAACGTGCATCTCAAAGGGGTTTATGAAGCGGATGCCGTGAAAGAATTGTTGGGATCATGGATGGAACTTCGGCACATGATGAATTCAATTCAAAGGCGGAATGTAGTGAACTGCACTTTGCTACGAGGTGGGCATTATAATTTGGACCGGACCGGTCCGTGGTTTTTGACTCTCCAGGCGAAATGGTTTTGGTGGAAGACTGCACCTTTTTTTCCTGCACCTCAGGAATGCACATGGTGGTCTGCAGTGGGACCCATGTGTGCTTTCGCCGATGCCACTTTTCTTCTTTTTTTCAGCCATGCGCATCA
>NW_910001.1:0-1083 GCF_000209065.1 Trypanosoma cruzi | reverse complement strand
CGCCGTCCCACGAAACCACCGGAAGGAGACTGCCGGCGGCGGCGGATATCGTGCACACCTGCGCGTGGCCACGGCAAGCAACGCTTCCCTCATCGTGCGGTCGAGTGGCCCACGCAATCGTCGCCCCGTCCGTGCATGGGACCCAACGGACGCCGCCCTTTTCGACCACTCTAAGACGCACCTGCATGACAAGGCACCCCAACGCCGCATGCATGGCAGCACTCAGATACGTCTCCTCCGGGTCCCTCGCATCTGTCGTGTTCGTGGGAGGCGTGTCCGGACACCACGAAGAGGGCCTATCCCCGGGCACCGCAGAAAAACACTCTCCCCGCCAAATAACAGCGTCAGCATCCCTCACGTCCAGTGCGGGATCAATGATGGGGCAGCTGTCCATCGGGCGCTTTGCTGACATTTTATGCAAACTCCCCAAGCACCAGCCACTGGAATACAGATCCAACGCGCAGCATTCGACGGGAACGCCCAATTCGCACAGCATGCGAAGATATTCACTCATGTTCAGTGCGGAGCAGTTCCTCTGCTGCTGCTGCGCACAGCACGACTACTGCACCAACGCGTCGGCCCCGCCATCCACCTGCTCACCCTCATGCAGCCCAGGATAGCCAATGCAGCCAGCGTCAGCTCCGTGCAGTCGCCGGCACCCCAATCGCTGCCATCCACTCATCCCTCGCGTGGCACCGCGACCGGTGCGACTCCAGCGTCCTCCCGTCCCCATCGCCATCCTGCAGCTCCATGCCATCAACGTCGTCGCAGTCGTGGTGCTCCCTCGCTGCCACCGCGGAAGTCGTCGAGTGCACCACCACCAACAGCGCCCCGCCACGCACACAGGCAGCATTCCTCACCATGCCGCGGCCTGCCATGTGCGGGCAGGCAAACCCGACAGCATGGGCCATCAGGTGCGCGGCGATGCGGGTGGCGAGGCGTCCGTGAAATAAGGCGGCCGGGCAATGTTCATGGCGCCAGCGACGGGACGGCCATCCTCCAGCGTGGCGCACGGCAGTGCCCACACACCACCCGGCGCAGCAGCCACGTACTGCACTGTGTCAGAATTGGCAGCACCAGCGG
>NW_910000.1:0-1083 GCF_000209065.1 Trypanosoma cruzi | reverse complement strand
CTGAATCCTAGATTCTAGTAGTTTCTGTAGTGTAACATTAGAGTCTATTTGTAAGTTGGTATTAGGATCCTTTCCAAGAATCCGCGATATTTCTTTCCAGTGATTTTTTCGAAGTCCTGGTGCTGTAACACACATAAGAATCCCTTCCAAACATTCAAAATCATTTAATACTTGTTCTTGTTGACGACCAAGCCTCACCAATCCCGGATATGCCCGAAGGTTACGTGTGGAAAAGTGAAGAAGACGTCGACAGCGTTGTACGTGATCGATCATTTGTGTGGCATTAAGTGTGCTAATGGGAATATTGTAATAGTCCCGAACTGTAGTTGAATCAAAAATAGCGCCCCAAAATTGTTCCAAAACTTCAAAGGTCCTTACTATAGGAAAAAAGTCCTCAAAAGAATCAACTTGATCAATTCCCAAAGATTGTTCACAATATGAGATGTATTCAATTCCCTTAGAAACTTTATCAACAATAGCACGGAGTTCCTCGCAAGTTTGAGCGGCTATATCACATACTTCAAGATTAAATAAACCCAGTAGCTCCTGTACACCATCACTTATAGTTGTCACCTGGACCCTTGTAGAAGTTCGAAATTCGCCCAATTTCTCTATGATAGATGGCTTACTTTTAGTACATATTTCTTTGGATCTTAAAACCAGTTGCATCATTTCGTTTGGGCACCGCATCAAATCCAATGCTGCAGCATAAAGTTGCGTATACACAGAGACCTGAAGAGTCTCTAAGCAATCAAACCATCCTATCACTCGATTACAGTCTTTCATTTTAACCTCATTTGACCGGGATTCAGCAACAATAATTTCACAAGAAATTTCTTCCAATTCCTCGACAGTCTTTGGCTCTTTATTTAAACACGCGTTGTAAAAACGGCATCTCTCTATCGTTGCTGTTATGTATGAGTGAATGTCACTTTGTATTGTAGTTAAATAGTTTTCCAAATACCTTGTCCAGTGTTCCACATACCATTTTTTCACCTCAGTACAATTAATAGCAATACATCCAGAAAACACAAAATCTGGAGAAGTATTTGTAATTTTCAAAATGCTTTCACGAAGCAAACG
>NW_909999.1:0-1083 GCF_000209065.1 Trypanosoma cruzi | reverse complement strand
GAGTTTGCTACTCGAGCGTCCAACATTTTTGTGATTGGCAAGGACATGCAGAGCGTTCCTGTGACGCTGCCGAAGCAACAGGGTCTCCGCATCAACGTGATTCAGGAGCGTGAGGAGAAGCTTATCGCTGCTGAGGCACGCAAGAACATGCAGACTCGCGGCGTACGCAAGGCACGAAAATAGGTTTGTTCTTTGCTGGCGATGGGTGATGCTAATGGTTCCGTTTCTTTTTTGATCCTCTTTTGTTCATTTCCATTTAAAAATAGAATTTTTTTCTTGCTTCTATCTTGCCGTTAGCGTGGTAGCGGGAACCCTTATTATCATTGTGTGAGGTAGCCGATCGTTTTTCATTAGCACTTCTTTTTTTTTTTTTTTTGGCTTGTTTTACGTTTACTTTTCTTTATCTGATAGTGAGTTGCAGCTCTTTGTCATTATGACCAAGAAGCACCTGAAGCGCCTTTATGCCCCCAAGGACTGGATGCTGAGCAAGCTCACGGGCGTGTTCGCTCCACGTCCCCGTGCTGGACCCCACAAGCTGCGTGAGTGCATGACTCTTATGATCATCATCCGCAATCGTCTGAAGTATGCGCTGAACGCCGCCGAGGCTCAGATGATTCTTCGCCAGGGCCTTGTGTGCGTGGACGGTAAGCCCCGCAAGGACACCAAGTATCCGGTTGGCTTCATGGACGTTGTGGAGATCCCACGGACCGGGGATCGTTTCCGCATTCTGTACGACGTGAAGGGCCGCTTTGCCCTCGTGAAGGTTGGCGAGGCTGAGGGGAACATCAAGCTCCTGAAGGTGGAGAACGTCTACACGAGCACTGGCCGCATTCCTGTTGCCATGACACACGACGGTCACCGCATTCGTTACCCCGACCCCCGCACCCACCGTGGCGACACCCTGGTATACAACCTGAAGGAGAAGAAGGTGGTGGACCTCATCAAGTCCAGCAACGGCAAGGTGGTGATGGTCACCGGCGGCGCGAACCGCGGCCGTATTGGCGAGATCATGTCGATTGAGCGCCACCCTGGTGCGTTCGACATTGCACGTCTGAAGGATGCGGCGGGACACGAGTTTGCTAC
>NW_909998.1:0-1083 GCF_000209065.1 Trypanosoma cruzi | reverse complement strand
CTGCTTGGAGGAATTTCGCGAGATCCTGCCCACAACGGTGCTGCACTCGGCGGATCGTTTTCGAGCGGCTGCTGCACCACACGCTGTGGTCTAAATTTTTGTTTCGAATTATGAATGGTGGTGGTCAGAGGCACTCTCTTTCAATGTCTGTTTGCGTGTTCACACACTGAACGCCAAACAACCCGGAACTATCCGCTGCTTGGAGGAATTTCGCGAGCTCCTGCCCACAACGGTGCTGCACTCGGCGGATCGTTTTCGAGCGGCTGCTGCACCACACGCTGTGGTCTAAATTTTTGTTTCGAATTATTGAATGGTGGTGGTCAGAGACACTCTCTTTCAATGTCTGTTTGCGTGTTCACACACTGAACGCCAAACAACCCGGAACTATCCGCTGCTTGGAGGAATTTCGCGAGATCCTGCCACAACGGTGCTGCACTCGGCGGATCGTTTTCGAGCGGCTGCTGCACCACACGCTGTGGTCTAAATTTTTGTTTCGAATTATGAATGGTGGTGGTCAGAGACACTCTCTTTCAATGTCTGTTTGCGTGTTCACACACTGAACGCCAAATAACCCGGAACTATCCGCTGCTTGGAGGAATTTCGCGAGATCCTGCCCACAACGGTGCTGCACTCGGCGGATCGTTTTCGAGCGGCTGCTGCACCGCACGCTGTGGTCTAAATTTTTGTTTCGAATTATGAATGGTGGTGGTCAGAGGCACTCTCTTTCAATGTCTGTTTGCGTGTTCACACACTGAACGCCAAACAACCCGGAACTATCCGCTGCTTGGAGGAATTTCGCGAGCTCCTGCCCACAACGGTGCTGCACTCGGCGGATCGTTTTCGAGCGGCTGCTGCACCACACGCTGTGGTCTAAATTTTTGTTTCGAATTATGAATGGTGGTGGTCAGAGGCACTCTCTTTCAATGTCTGTTTGCGTGTTCACACACTGAACGCCAAACAACCCGGAACTATCCGCTGCTTGGAGGAATTTCGCGAGCTCCTGCCCACAACGGTGCTGCACTCGGCGGATCGTTTTCGAGCGGCTGCTGCACCGCACGCTGTGGTCTAAATTTTTGTTTCGAA
>NW_909997.1:0-1083 GCF_000209065.1 Trypanosoma cruzi | reverse complement strand
CTCGAATCAACTCAATGATACTTCCCTTGACCGCATCTTTGAGCGGCACACCGTCATCCGTCACCGACGCGGGCGGCGACGAGGAGGAATTTGCAATTTGTGGTTTCCGAATGATAGAACATGTGTTCTCTATTCCATTTTGTTCATTCAATGTCTTTACATCTTCATTTTCAGGTAACTCCGTCTCCACGTCAGTCGTGGTTTGTTCTTGGCCCGGGCGGACTTCTTCAGTGGATAATTCTTCTAGTTGCTCCTCCAAAACCGTGTCGGACAGCACACACTGCGAAGAGTTGACGGTTGAACTGCTTTGTATTTGTTCGTCCAAAGCCACTGTCTTCAGAAATGTGCCTATTTTTGGAAGCGGTGGAGGCGTCAGCGATTTTTGCTTTTCCGTCGCGGGGTGGAATCCGTGCGGCGGACATGAAGCGGTGGACAAGACGGACTGCTCTGGTGAGAGTGACGGTGTCGTCATGCATGGGGCTGTCAATACCGACGGCGTTGTGGGACGCGAGCAGAAGCGACGTTCCCGCACTCTACGGAGAGCGGCCCTTAATTCCGGGAGCTCGTTGTCATCAATGTCCTTTCGCTTCAAAGACTTTAGGATGACTTGTTTCTTCTTCAACTCGGAGAGCGTCATGTCAATCACCGATGACTGTACGGAGAGGGATGCGTTCGCATCATGTCGACTTCGCGCTGCGGGAGCATCCGACTTTTTATTGGAATTCCCTCTCCCACGTCTTCTACCGCCGTGCAATAATTTTTCATAATCTTTCCTCTCCTTCATCGCGTTGGCGGTTTCGAGTGCCATCGTCTTGAGAGTAAAAAGCCGCTTGAAGGCGTCCCCTGCCCTTGGGTAGGGGTTCTTGTCCGGATGCACCAAGAGTGTCCAGCGCTGGTAGGCCTTGTTGATGTCTGCAGGACTCGCATCGACACCAAAGAGGGCCTCATGGGTGACGGTGGGCTCTAAAAGTGCCTCCACGATGTCTGCGTACCGGTGTGGCTGGGGGACCGCGGAGGGATCCGCCAGAACTCTACATATACGTGCCATCTTCACGTACCTAGGATGCAATACCATCAGATTGC
>NW_909996.1:0-1083 GCF_000209065.1 Trypanosoma cruzi | reverse complement strand
AACACCGTCCAATGTATGCAAACAAGATGTAAATGGGAAAAAAGGTAAACAAGGAAGTAACAACGCCTCCAAATAAGCCAGGGGGCCAAGAAGCAGACGACCGTGTGCGGCATCTTATTGGTACTGTGCAGGAACTAAAAGAGCGGCTTCGGGCGACCGAACTTGCCCGCACTGTATTGGAAAAACAGAACGAGCGCCGACGCCGTGAGCTGGAGGAGCAAATGGCGCAGCTGGGCACCGAGAGGGATGCGTTGGCGGAGCGTGTGCGTGAGCTAGACACGCGACTGGGCAGTGCGACCGTCTCTCTGCATGACGCGGAGCATGAGTGCGAATTGGTGGCCGGGCTGCTTGGAGTTCCGACGGTGGAGGCCGGCCGTGAGAGCGATGTATCCGTTGCGGGCCGCCTGCGGTGTGTCTCTGGCGCTGTGCGTGAGCTGGGGGAGCAGAACGAGCGCCGACGCCGTGAGCTGGAGGAGCAACTGGCGCAGCTGGGCACCGAGAGGGGTGCGTTGGCGGAGCGTGTGCGTGAGCTAGACACGCGACTGGGCAGTGCGACCGTCTCTCTGCATGACGCGGAGCATGAGTGCGAATTGGTGGCTGGGCTGCTTGGAGTTCCGACGGTGGAGGCCGGCCGTGAGAGCGATGTATCCGTTGCGGGCCGCCTGCGGTGTGTCTCTGGCGCTGTGCGTGAGCTGGGGGAGCAGAACGAGCGCCGACGCCGTGAGCTGGAGGAGCAACTGGCGCAGCTGGGCACCGAGAGGGATGCGTTGGCGGAGCGTGTGCGTGAGCTAGACACGCGACTGGACAGTGCGACCGTCTCTCTGCATGACGCGGAGCATGAGTGCGAATTGGTGGCCGGGCTGCTTGGAGTTCCGACGGTGGAGGCCGGCCGTGAGAGCGATGTATCCGTTGCGGGCCGCCTGCGGTGTGTCTCTGGCGCTGTGCGTGAGCTGGGGGAGCAGAACGAGCGCCGACGCCGTGAGCTGGAGGAGCAACTGGCGCAGCTGGGCACCGAGAGGGATGCGTTGGAGGAGCGTGTGCGTGAGCTAGACACGCGACTGGACAGTGCGACCGTCTCTCTGC
>NW_909995.1:0-1083 GCF_000209065.1 Trypanosoma cruzi | reverse complement strand
CCAAATTTTTTGTTTCCGATGTGAAATGGTGGGAGTCAGAGGCAGTCTCTGTCAATATCTGTTTGCGTGTTCACACACTGGACACCAAACAACCCTGAATATCCGCTGCTTGAGGAATTTCGCGAGCTCTTGCCCACACGGGTGCTGCACTCGGCTGATCGTTTTCGAGCGGCCGCTGCATCACACGTTGTGGTCCAAATTTTTGTTTCCGATTGTGAATGGTGGGAGTCAGAGACACTCTCTGTCAATATCTGTTTGCGTGTTCACACACTGGACACCAAACAACCCTGAATTATCCGCTGCTTGGAGGAATTTCGCGAGCTCTTGCCCACACGGGTGCTGCACTCGGCTGATCGTTTTCGAGCGGCTGCTGCATCACACGTTGTGGTCTGAATTTTTGTTTCCGATTGTGAATGGTGAGAGTCAGAGGCACTCTCTGTCACTATCTGTTTGCGTGTTCACACACTGGACACCAAACAACCCTGAACTATCCGCTGCTTGGAGGAATTTCGCGAGCTCTTGCCTACACGGGTGCTGCACTCGGCTGATCGTTTTCGAGCGGCTGCTGCATCACACGTTGTGGTCTAAATTTTTGTTTCCGATTGTGAATGGTGGGAGTCAGAGACACTCTCTGTCAATATCTGTTTGCGTGTTCACACACTGGACACCAAACAACCCTGAATTGTCGGCTGCTTGGAGGAATTTCGCGAGCTCTTGCCCACACGGGTGCTGAACTCGGCTGATCGTTTTCGAGCGGCTGCTGCATCACACGCTGTGGTCTGAATTTTTGTTTCCGATTGTGAATGGTGGGAGTCAGAGGCAGTCTCTGTCAATATCTGTTTGCGTGTTCACACACTGGACACCAAACAACCCTGAATTGTCGGCTGCTTGGAGGAATTTCGCGAGCTCTTGCCCACACGGGTGCTGCACTCGGCTGATCGTTTTCGAGCGGCCGCTGCATCACACGTTGTGGTCCAAATTTTTGTTTCCGATTGTGAATGGTGGGAGTCAGAGACACTCTCTGTCAATATCTGTTTGCGTGTTCACACACTGGACACAAAACAACCTGAATTGTCGGCTGCT
>NW_909993.1:0-1082 GCF_000209065.1 Trypanosoma cruzi | reverse complement strand
CTTGTTTTGTTTTTTAGCGGCCAGGGCGGGCAGACACCCGCAGCGCCACACACACACACAGCCACAGCCTGCCGTTTTTTTAGGATCTTTTTTTTTTGCTTCGCGTGTGCATTTCACGCTCCGGCAGTCCCTTCGGGGTCGGCCTCGTGAGTATTTCTTCCCCCCTGATGTGTTTTTTTTTTTCTGCGCTCACTCCCCCGATGGAGAGACGCAACTGCCGTCATGTCTGCGTGCTTCTCTCAGTCTCCACACACACACGAGTGACTGTGCTCTGCGGGCCGCACTCACACGCCGATGAGAGGGCTGAGGGGAGCAGCAACACGCAGATGACCCCATGAAATATAAACGATGTGCGGACACATGGAGGTCAGACGGTTGAAAGACACGTAATTATTTAATTTTTAATTTGTGGGCTAAATATACAAACAGTTTGGTGGGCCACACGGTAACCGGGTGATTTTTTTTTCCTTTTTTTAGGAGTAAGAGCAACGGAGGACGACTCCTTTCTTGCTTTTTTTTCTTTTTATATAATTAATTTGTGCGGGCTGGAAAGATAATGGTGAAAGGGGAGGTTTTTTTTTATTGGTAATTGCTTTAAATAAATCTTGTATGACTTGCCACTGCTTGGGCTGCGGTGCAATCGTGAGTTTGAGCAGTCATGTTATTTCTACCATGCGGCTCTGCTGTGCTTTTTGTTTTTGCGTTTCTTCACATGCTCCGTTTCTTTTTTGCTTCTTTACCTCGTGTTTCTGCAGGCACGCACAAGCACACGCACAAGCACACGCACAAGCACACGCACAAGAACACGCACACAGAGTGCAAATCACAGTGGATTCGGATGTTTCTTTTGCGTTGCGTGTGGCAGCAGCGTGTGGGTGCTGCTTTTTCCCGTGGGCATGAAGCGAAGGGAGGAGAGAGGCAGCGCGCAGGGCGAGTGTCTCTTCCTGATGGTGTGGGGGCGCTGCGTTGTGACCGCATGGAGTGAGGCGCCGCGTCCTGGATGGATGAAGAATTTGCTCTGCGTGCGGCTCTTTGGGTGATTTGCTGCTCCGTGTGCGTTGTGTTTGTTGGCAGCGGGGCTG
>NW_909992.1:0-1082 GCF_000209065.1 Trypanosoma cruzi | reverse complement strand
ACACCAGAAGTATAGGAGCGGCAGACATGCCCTCCCACACAGTCATCGTGGAACAGGAGAAAGAGTCACTCGCACAAAATTAGAAACAAACCAACAATCCATGACGCTGTCGGTGCGGAGTCCGATGGGTGGCTGCGCAGCTGCACAGCCATGGCCTCCACGCCCTCCCTCATGTCAGCCAGCAACGCACACTCACAACCTCCAGGAGGTGGCACGTCACAGAAGGGCTTCATCGATTGCTTTCCCTAACGCTTTTCTGAATGCATCCTATGATCCGCACACCAGCCACCGCCGTCGAGCACGTCCTCATTGCTAAGTACAGATATGAAATAGAGAGAGCACCAGCCCCCATACTCGGTGCTGCAGCGGCGGGCGCAAAACACACGCACACACACTTTACGCATCCGCCCGGGGCTAGCGTGATACCTCAATAATCCGTCGTCGTCGATAATCGATAAAATAAAAGCAACAAATCAATCACCCAATCAATCTATGAATGATGGAAAGAGAGAAGATCCCTGCCAGACGCATCCACTTTAAGCCGAATCTGCGAGGGCTTTGTGTCTTCTCGCCGTATAACGGTACTGTTTGGTGGTCGGAGCCTTTCCACACCAAAAAAAAGAAGCCGCGCCACATTTTTAGTCAAGCGGACCATCTTCACCTATCCAGAGGGGCATAATTAATGCTGCAGCTCGCACTGGATGCACCGTCGATCAGGCTCAGGGCGTCTGAGCGGATGTCACCGGCCACGGGCCGCGGCGCTGCGGGTGGTCGGTACGACGACCCAACGGTGGTGCCTGGGGCGCACGGCGACAACGTCATTTCGTGGAGCTTCTGCGTCTCGTCGCTCTCCTCGTCATCGTGCAGCAGCGCATCCAGCCCGCCACGCCGCGGCTCGCGCAGCTCCTGCCAGTGGCGGTCCTCTACGTACCACACAACCACGCTGTACACAGTGGCCGCAAGCAGCACAGTCGTCAGCAGCAGCACGTTCGCCGCGTACGCCCTCGCTCCGCCGTCGCTCGGCGCAAGATGGTTGGCCGCGCTGACCACGCACAGCACCGCAAGGAGCACAAAGCTCGCCG
>NW_909991.1:0-1082 GCF_000209065.1 Trypanosoma cruzi | reverse complement strand
GTTGCATTCAGGCAAAGGTACTCGTCGTACCACGTGTCATCACTGGCCGCATCGGACAATACCGCCACCAGACCCACCGTGGGTATAGACAACCCGGAGAAGAAAACGTCCTTTTGCGCCCAGGTCTTCAGGACAAACTTGATTTTATTCAGTTCCTCCGCCAAGTGGGAAAGTGAAATGGCCCTGCCTTCATAATCGCCCCTCCGTCGTAAAAGATGCAAACTGCCATCCGAGTACAGCAGGGTGCTGGCGAGCATCCAATTCGCAGCAGCATCCAAGCCAACCGGTCCAACAGAAAACGAGCGGTTGTTGTCCGTCACCCAAACGTAGAGCGCATTGGCCTCCTCCTCCCTCGAGAAGTTCCCTCTCTGAGTGTACAGCATGACCTTCCTGCCCTCAATGGTCGCGGTGATGAGGGCATCCACGTGCAAGTTCAGATCCCGAAAACTTGATTGTGAGTTGACCCACACGCCTGGAAGCGTCCCGATGGCCTCCGTCCACGCTGTCCCCATGTCACGCGACTCGTACACCCTCTGTTCGTCCTCGCAGTCAACAATCATGAGAAGTGATCCCTCCCACTCGGTGATGCGGGGTGCAAAGCATTTCGCAGGGGAAACGCCTGTTGAGAGCGACCATTTTTCGCCGTCTTCCTTCGAGTAAATGATCATGGAGTAAAAGTCACCATTTCCGCTCTTCGCCATCACAGGAAACACAATGGTGCCGTCCTCCATCAGAACACCTGAGCCACCAGCGGCAACAAACTCCTTCAAGTTACCTTGGTGAGCAGTCATAGTACTCCCGCTCAATGGAGATCTGATTGGGCCCCATTCGATCCGTTCACTCAGTTTGCCACCCGTAGGATTCGTGACCTCACCAACAACCAGTTTCAGCTCAAATTTGCCCCATTTCCAGTTCCCACCACTTTCATTGTGCACATCAAAGCCTCCCGCAAGAAGAAACACCTTATTGCCCTTCATGGTGGTGGTGGGGCGGAGCACAACATCCAAACCCTCATTTCCCTCCGCTTTACCAAGCACAGTGTGTGCCCTCCATTCTTCCTTTTTGACCTTTTCACAAGAGTG
>NW_909990.1:0-1082 GCF_000209065.1 Trypanosoma cruzi | reverse complement strand
CTGTCGTATTGAATGCACTGCGAAACACGACGCATCATGCCTTTCCAGTGGTAGAGGAAGTGCGAGAGGAAAAAACAGACGAGGATAGTTTTAGGGAGGCTGAAACGCGTGGCAAAAGGGCGAAATTCAGGGAAGAAGAGGAGAGACGTGTGCGACACAAGTTTGTCGGTCTTGTCACACGTGAAGATGTTCAGATTTATCTGACACTCCCTGCACTGCAGATTCCCAACCAGACGAGTGATCATTCCGGTGTGTGCAGTCATGGCTCTAATGCTGAGCTTGCGCCCAGTGTGCTCGCTGTCAACAAGATGACGTGGACCGAGTGGCTGACTCACAAGACGTCCCTCTTCTTTGTCTTTGGGGGCGCTAGGTGGTCGGAGATGTGGACGAAGAATAACAGCAAGGATGGAATTGCCGAGGACAATCAAATCCACGCCAACGAGAATAACAGCCATAACAGCAGTGGCGATACCCCCAATCCGTTTTTTGTGGATGTGCGACGCCTGCCGCCAGTTCTTGACTTTTCGCTCATTGTTAACCGCAGCCCATGGGTGATCCCACCGTTTTTCAACCTGCAGATGGCGTATCACACCTTCCGCATGATGGGGCTGCGACACATGGTTGTTGTGGACGGTGACGCTGTCGTGGGCATCATCACGCGAAAGGATCTTCTTGTCGACACGCTCTTACGACGTCTGCGTGGACTTCAGGGAGAGAGTAATGGCGGTAACACACAAAAAACGTCGCTGGCGTCACCATTATTGCCTTTTGAACTTAACGGGGGTAACGACTCGCCGCGGTCGCGGACGGAGGCTCATTCGCGGACATTTCATTCCTCCCTTGCTCATTCGTCCGAAACAGATGTCCCTGATCTGCTTTTTCTGGAGTCTTATCCCAAGAGCTCTGGCCCCCCAAAGTAGGACTTAACTACGAGAAAAAGACGCCAAGAATGAAAAAAGGAAAAAAAAAAAAACGGAAAGAAACGCTGAATCTCGGTGACGCGGGAGGGGTAAATATGGAAGGGAAGAACCGGGAGGACGGCGATTTAAAAGAAAAGGAGGGGAAGCGAAGAGAAGGGTAAA
>NW_909989.1:0-1082 GCF_000209065.1 Trypanosoma cruzi | reverse complement strand
CACTTGCCGTCGTTGCGGTGGTCCTCGTGCATGTGTTGTGCATCGCACGCTGTGCCGTCACACTGTATGGATGACTCTATTGTTTTGGCTGCCCGTCGGGACTATGCCTGTTGTTCCCATCTCTCTCATTTTCCTCCTTTGATTGGTGGACAGTGTTCGGCTTTAACGCGAGCCAACTGCGGGGACAAGGGGAAACAATGCGTGGAAAGCGCAAGAGAGTGCATGGCGATCATGAGGGCCCTGCGCCCACTGTGCCGCGGGGAGATGGTCGGAGGGGAGCGAGGCCGGAGACCCACAGAGACACAGATCAACCCGCTACGACTCGCAGAAGGGCGAATGAGGTGCGGCGATTAATGTGGGCTATTTACAGTCGGGTGGAAGGGTAATTGTTGCAGGGATTGTCGGAGTCTGTGTGGAATGCGAGGTGGAGCCATGTCGTGGAAGTTTCTGGCAGCGAGTGGACGGGAATGGAAGTGAGGGAAAGGAGGAACCACCGCAGTCATGGACGTGCAGGGAAGTTGGCCGAACCCTCGAAAGGGATGACGGTGTGCAGCAATCCGGTGCAGAGCGTCTCAAGCTGATGGTGCGCACCTCGGACAAGGGATGGCCGTACTCGTGGAAGGAGGATGGATCCACTCGTGACTGCTATGTGAACTGTGAGGTGGAGCGAGTATGGCGGATCGTCAAGGGCGATGTAACCGAATGGTTCAGCAGTCACATTGGGACTGAATTTACGCCTGGGCGGCGTGTGTTTGGGACGCCCGGGATCGGGAAGTCGATGGCTGCCGGCTCGTACCTCCTCTACCAGCTGCTGCACGGCGATGTGGAGCGACCCCCTGCGGTTGCGTGCTTTATTTGTAATTGAGCATCCCTGTTTGACAAGACCACCCAAACTGTGCGAGAATACATGGGTACTACAACATCTAAGAGAGTCTTTTTTTTTTTGGCAGCTGTGAGGCTGTGCGGCAGCGTGCTTGCCGTGCGTCTCTCATATTTTGCCGTTGCTCCCTCGTTGTGTTGGTGGGGGAGGAGGCGAGCGGCTGCGTCGGTGGAGTTGCGCCCCCAGTGGGAGAGGGAAGGCG
>NW_909988.1:0-1082 GCF_000209065.1 Trypanosoma cruzi | reverse complement strand
GGGGTGGGTGGGATGGCAAAATAAAAACAAATATTATCTGGCCTCTATCGGCTCCCTGCCCCCACAAAGTCGCGATCTTCCCAAAAGATTCATACGGTAGAAAGTATCATAAAGAATGTCTTCATTTATCAGGATATAAACATACATTAATTAAGTTAGCCAGCTCTTCCGCGATCATTCTTTTCACAAGCTCCTATTAAATAAATTACTCCACGCACTTATGCAGCACGGCAGGAGGCACGTGCTTCGGTCCTTCCCCACATTCCCATCTCTAGTACCCACGCACCGGGTCCACAAGGTAGGTATCGAGCCGCTTCGTCTTTGCGTACTCATTGACCAGGCCAATGAAACGGCGAACAGAATCAGGGACCAAATTGGCTGTCCTGTCAGCCGAGTGGGCGGTCAAAAGAAGCTTATCATCACTGATGTCCCACAGTGGGGACTCGGCGGGAAGCGGTTCCCTCTCAAACACATCCACAGAGGCACCACGGATGACGCCATCACGCAGCGCACACGCAAGGTCATCCTCGTTCTGCGTGATGCCGCGGCCAATGCTGATGTACACCGCGCTCGGCTTCATCATGGAGAAGAGCTCCTTGTTAAAAAACCGCTTTGTCTCCTCCGTCCCCGGGAGGATGTTGACCACGAAGTCGGATTCACGCAACACACGCTCCCGCTCCGCATCGCCGTGCACAAGACGCACGCCATACTCGTCCACCTCCTTCGTGGGCGCGGACCGCTTCACACCCGTCACCTCCATCCCAAAGGCACTGAGAAGTTTGGCGCTGGCCTGCCCAATGTCGCCGTAGCCAATGATGCCCACCTTCCTCCCACGCAGTTCAACCATGAGGAAGGGGTCCCACTTGTGCTCCGCGCGACTCGCCAGGGAGCGCCACGTCTGCCGGTAGAAGTATAGCATGGAGTACATCACGTGCTCTGCCAGGACGGAGGAGTAGCAGCCTCGCGCGTTCGCGAACGGAGTGTCCTGCAGTTCTTTGACAAGTTCACCCAACCGGTAGACATCCACACCAGCAGTGAGTGAGTAGATCCAAAGGACACGACGCTGCTCCTTCGGCAGGTGA
>NW_909987.1:0-1082 GCF_000209065.1 Trypanosoma cruzi | reverse complement strand
CCCTCCTTAATTATTCTGCCACTGTTATGTTCGATAGCGTTGGACAGTTCTGAAATCTGTGCGATATACTGCCGTCTGGTGCTGGCGCACCCGCACCGTATGCACACAAAAAAGTATCCACAAATATATAAATCCCACAACATTTTTTTACCAGAAATCAAAACTACCCCCTTCATTCCCTAATTCGTTCTCCTATTTCGTTTTTCCTCACCTCAGAGAGCTTCGCCCATTCTAAGCTCTCCGGATGATATTGCTGCTACGTACTGGTGCACCTCTTCCTCCCAGAACGCCGCAATCTCTCGGTTTTCAGCGCGGCTCACATTATTGGAATCGACGACATCACATCTCCGCCAGTCATTCATCGGCGTGCTGTCTGCGTGCTGCACGTAAATAATCTCCCACGACATGTCTCGGGATAACTCCTCCCAACCATTAAAATATGCCGCCAGGCACTCAGTGAACTGCCGCACAGTGCTGGTTGTCGTGTGGTGCCCACCCGCCGGAATCATCCGCAGCCCAACCAGCGTCATTGGATTTGAGTCCACAAAGAAAAAGCCGTCCACCAGCGGAAAGTTATGGACTTTCGGCTCATACAGCACCCAGTGGTCCATAGCAACCGGATTGGAAAGACGTTCCGGTGGCGGTAGAACCTCTTTTCTGGCGAAGCTCTTGTCTGAGTGCTCCTTCAGCGCACAGCTGTGTGGCTCACGTCGTCCTGGTGGCCCCACTTCCCTGATTTTGAGTCTTATCGCACGCAGGAAATCCTCATTCAAAAATGCGGATACGGCATACTTTTCAATAATATATGGTGGGACATAATCCCAGAACCTCAGAACAAAAAAAATAAAATCGGACTGCTTCATTTCATTCTCCAGCCGGGACAGAGTTTCACGTTCGAGGTGGGGAGATATCAATACATTCAGAGGCAACTCAATGCTGTTTCCTCGTCGTACTCGGACAACCTTCACAAGCTTTCGAGACAAGTCACTGTCATTGGACGAGTAACAGCAGCCAATACCCAAATTACGCTCTAATTCCGAGACGGTCGACCCATCCACGGCCTGCTGACACGCTTTGATGCG
>NW_909986.1:0-1082 GCF_000209065.1 Trypanosoma cruzi | reverse complement strand
TTCCCCCCGTCTTTTGGTCCTCCGACAACGGCGGGATCTACTCAGTGTTCTTGTTTTTTGTTTGTTTGTTTGACCAGAGGCGCGCTCGGCTTTGTGTGTCACGCCGACGGCGCCGGCTAATAAAAGAGACAATGGAATGGGGGGCACGAAACCACGCCGAGTGTCCCAGTGGAATATAAATAATTTGTGGGCACCGGGGGTTTAAACGACTGTAACGAGTGTATCTTATTTTGTTATCTTCGGGCGAGACACGCGCACCAACGTGCAGCTTTTTTTTTTTTTTTGTGTGTGTGTTTTTGAGTGAATGCATAATGGAGGACGAATTTGTTTTTGTTTTTATCTTTCCAGCAAGTGTCCCGTGTTTTTCCACTTTCTGGGCTGCCGTGCAGTCTTGAGTTTCACCAGTCCCTTGCTTGATATTTTTGTCTGGCACTCTTCTGTGGCTGTGTGTGCCCTCGTATGGTTTGCTTTGCCCCCTTTTCTTTTTTACATGTCCGTAGGCACACACGAGGTCACTTACATGATATATGCATTCTGGTGCAGTTGGCTGGCCCACTCACACTCTGTGCTGGCAGTTGCGTGCGGCTGTTGTTTTTTTCCGTGGGCATGAAGATAAGAGAGGGGAGAGGGAGCGCGCGCCGCGAGTCTCTTTTCCTGATGGTGTGGTGCACCGCGTGTGACTGCGTGGAGTAGGGCGCCGCGTGACTGGTGGATGGGTGAGGACCCACTTCAACGTGTGGCTGGCGGGGTGGGTGCTCGCTCCGGGTGCGTTGTGTGTTGGCTGCGGGGATGTGGCCGCATCCCGTTGGCCGTGAGAATGTTCTGGAGGCGGTGGGTCTCTTCTCCTCGTCCATGGTGAGTGGCTTCTGCCGGTGCGCACTGGTTTCCCTTGCAACTCGCTGTGTTTCTCCTCCATGACTTTTTTCATTTCTTTCACACACAAAAAAAAGGAAGTAAAACAAGCGCGAATCGCTACTGTGCACTCTGAGGGCTCTCAAAGGAACAACAACAGTACACACACACACACCGCCCACACACACGCATTAATATACTCTCAAGCGTTGCTGCTGTGAAGGCACCCC
>NW_909985.1:0-1082 GCF_000209065.1 Trypanosoma cruzi | reverse complement strand
TCACGTTAAGGCGAAGACGCGAGCCCACTTTGGTTGTAACTCTCTCGAGGGAATGGAGCTGGAGGACGAAGATGGTGCATCGGCAAGAAGGATCCCTCACTGGAAGGAACGCCACGCGCGGGACGAGCTGATGGCTCCCACAGTCGGTGCCGGCTAATACACGGATCTGACGATGGCGGTGCTCGCGGATATGGGATACTACCGCGTGAATTGGAGCATGGCGGAGCCGATGAGCTGGGGCCACCGCAGTGGCTGCAACTTCCTGGAGAAGAATTGCAGTGAAACCCAAAGACTCGCCAGCACTTATCCTCACATGTTCTGCGATACTAATGACGATGAGACACTTCGCTGCACCTCTGACCGCCGTCACGTCGGGACGTGCACCGCAAACATCGCTGAAAACAAGGGGAATCCTGCGGATAAGGACGTTTGCCCTGTTGTTTCTTTGTACTTTAACGAAACATCGTCTGGGACAAGGCACAATGCGTGCTCGGACGTGACTGTGACTTCTCTCCCTGGGTCGCTGACTGGCGGTGGCTCGTGGTGCCTGGACGCGGAATTACTGGAGACGAATGTTAACCGTGAAAATAAAAGCGTCAAGGGAGTGTGCGCGCAGGTGTCGTGTGAGGGGGGAACAGTGAAGGTGAAGTACCTCGGCAGCAGTGATTTTCATTCTTGCCCCGAGGACACTCAAGTCTCAGTGACATTGAATGATTCTAAGCAAGATGGAAAGATCAAGTGCCCGAAGTACGGCGAGGTGTGTACCATTGCCGGCAACGGCAGCAGTATTGTCATTCCGAGCGTATTGGATGATGATAAGCGGGACGAGCGAGGAGAGGAAAGAGAAGCGGCTGTGGTTGCTCCGGCGTTGTCTCCCGGAGCGGAAGCTCGTACAAAGGCGTCTCCTGCCGATTTGCCTGCTGCGGAGCACTCGTCTGAAGAGGGACCCAGTGAAGAAGCGTCCACTGCAGAAGCGTCTCCTCCAGGTAAAAATTCTGAAGCTCCAGTGGTGCAAGCGGCATCGAAGCAGCCTCAACAAGAAAGTGAAGCAGAACAAATGACAGCGGTGGAGGCATCTGCCA
>NW_909984.1:0-1082 GCF_000209065.1 Trypanosoma cruzi | reverse complement strand
CATTGTACACAGACTCGTACAATCCCTCCAGTTTAATCGGCGCACTCATCGCCATTGAGCTCATCAATTCAATGAAGGCTGCATCCAATAAACGTTTGGTGAGGTTATGAACGTTTGCTTTTACCTCCTCGGCAGCTAATGACCACTTCAGTAGATTGTCCACACCTTTCTCGTAAAGCCTGCGTACATCCTCTTCCATATCCATTTCATCCCTTACAGCCCTCTCCATCCTCTTGTAACGATCGCATGCCTTTATATCGCGCAGTGAAAACGTACCGCGAATATACCTTGTGGGGCAAATAAAAAAATCCCTCAGCAAGACATTCCGGTTGGCGGGCAAAAAGCCCATGCCGTCCAACTCCATCACAAGAAAATCATTCAATTGCATGTCCATGACGCGAACTCTTCCTCTAAAAAGCACATCTTTGATCGTGGTGGCAACGGTCATTTCTACTTTTTGCTGCCGCACTGTCCTTTCTTCCACCTCACGCCTTTCTTCTGCCTCATGCCTTGCCCTTTCTTTCGCCTCACGCCTTTCTTCCACCTCACGCCTTTCTTCTCTCAGTACATGAGAAATAGCTGCGTTTAGTTTTCTCCTTGCAACAGGAGTGACTGTATCCTTTCCTTTATAGTCCCTCCATTGCTCGAGAAAGAACACACCCTTGTGGTGAAGCTTGCGTACATCCTCTTCCAAACCCATTTCATCCCTCACAGCCCCTTCCATCCCCGCATAAGCATCGGCTGCCTGTATTTCGCCCAATACTCCCGCATCGGGGATATACCTCGTGGGATCACTGATAAAATCCCTCAGTAAGACATTCCGATTGGCACGCAAAATGCCTCTGCCTTCCATTTCCAGCGTAAGAAAATCATTCAGCTTTATTTTCATGACCCGAACTCTTCCTCTAAACAACAAATCTTCGATCTTAGCAAATAAGTTAAACATTACTTGTTGCTTGTCCCGCCTTGCCCTTTCTTCTGCCTCGCGGCGTTCTTCTCCAGTACCTGAGTGAGAACTCTGTTTAGTTTTCTCCTTGCAAGCGGAGCGACCGTATCCTTTCCTTCATAGTCCCTCCATTGAT
>NW_909983.1:0-1082 GCF_000209065.1 Trypanosoma cruzi | reverse complement strand
CCCATGACTGCCACGGCGGTGGTGCCTGCGTTACATCCGGGATGACTCCAAAATATCAAACGCCATGCTGTGGAGAGTGGATGCCTGACAAATGTGCCCACGTCAGCGTATAACACAAAATGGCACCAAAAATAAAAAACTATTCGCGACTCAAACTACCCGTGTGTGACCGCAATAAAGCAAAACTGAGACACGTGTGGAGCAACGCAAAAAAGAAAAAAAAGAGAAAAAAATAATAATGGAATAATCACAAAAACATATCAATATATAAATGCACAAAAAATACATCAACCCGCATAAATTTTCCGTTCATTTTTCTTTTTTCTCATTTTATACAACAACAATAACTAACGAGAAAAACAAGCATGCCCTCCCACACAGTCCTCGTGGAACAGGAGACAGTCGTTGCGGGCACAACAACACAAAAAATAGAAACAGTGCACAGAAAAAACAGCGGCAATGCCGTTGCAGAGTCCAATGGGTGGCTGTGTTGCGCTGCAACCGCGGCCCCACGCCCTCCCTCAGCGACCAGCAACGCACAACTGTCACTTCCGCGTGGTACACGTCACAAAAGGGCCTTGTTGTTTTTTATCCCTATTGTTTTCTCAATTGAATCCTATGTCCCGCACAACAGCTTCTATCGGAGAACACATCAGCCCCGCTGAGTGGAGGCGTGAAGAAAGGCCCCGACACCCGGAGAGGGAGCTGCAGCGGAGGGCGTGCAACACACACACGTTACGCATCCTCCCCGCGCTGGCGCGTTGGCTAAATAATTCACTGTTGCCGGGAATCTGTAAAACAACACGTCAATAAATCAACAAAAAAACTGATCTATAAATAACAAAAAATGGAGTGCGCCTTCCAGCAGCATCGACTTTGTGCCGCATATGCGAAAAGCCATGTGCCTTCTTGCCGCGCGAAGGTACTGTTGGGGGAAGAGCATTTCCACCTCGAAAAGAAGAAACTATGTCAGCCTTTTCGTGAGGCACAGACTCCCCGCTTCCCCTGCGTCCACACCATGGTTGTTGTTTTTTCTAATTGCCGGAAAAGCCGAGCAACGGAGTAGGTGCATACTTGTCTCT
>NW_909982.1:0-1082 GCF_000209065.1 Trypanosoma cruzi | reverse complement strand
ATCCCATGTGTTACTGTAGTTTGCGGTGGATTGACGCGGAAAGTCATTCCTATCTTCTTGGTTTTGTGGCCAATCAGGCAACAGGAAGCAGTAATGTTCTGCATCATCCCGTGGAGGAAATGGAGAATCCTGAGGAGACACTCTGGAGTCTGTCTGAAGACACTCATACGGTGCAAATGATGGTATTGGGTACACCAACGGTTTCACTGCATGGACCGAGTGAAGCAGACGCGGGTCGAGTCTCGCCACGAGTTTATCAAACTCAACATGCCCTTCGTCCTCATAGCCCTTATAAGTACTGCGATAAAAGCACTGGTGGTTGGATGCGACAGGTGGGCTTGTCAATGGTACTACGCTTTGTGGTGGACTTCCTTGATGATGGCATAGGTCATGTTCGTACGGAGTTGGATGTTATCAAAAGCGGCCGACAGGGTTTGTATCTTGTTGCGGGTGTACCTTGGGCAAAGAGTCGACATGGTCGTTTCCCAATCCCACGTACTGTCTGCTGGATTGGCACCGCACCACTACCCATTGGAAAGGCTCTTTCCTCCATGGTGTTGTACCCCGATAATACTGCAGAAAATGGTTATGCTAACATCACCGTCATGAATGCCACGATGAGTGATGAGGATGCCACCTCATGGTATCACACGCTGCCTACCTCCATTGCATCCTCACCTCCTGCGGCCTCAAAGAATGGAGCACTGCGTTGTTTTGTAAGTGTGAACACATTGTTGAAGAAGACTCGTTTGACGTATGTTCTTGAAATAACTTCGGAGAAGCAGAATTCCGATAATGGAAAGAAAATCCAGGCCTCTGAGTGGCTATATACACGCCCACAAGGTGGGAAAACCGCTCTCCATGATGATTTGGGGACAAATGAAATACTAGCTGCGTGTCTTGCTCGCTCTGTCGTCATGCGAAACAAGAGTCTGTCGAAGGCCGATGGCCTCAGTAAAAGTATGTTGCACGAGTCCCTGCTAGATGGTACAGTTCCCGAAGCTGTGATGTATGAGGCATGGCAAAGCGTGGCTTTGGGAAGAAGTGCTGTTGTGACGATGTCAATTCTGGAGAAACTTTCT
>NW_909981.1:0-1082 GCF_000209065.1 Trypanosoma cruzi | reverse complement strand
AGTCCTCGCCGTACGCACCGGTGCTGGTGCTGTCGGGCCTGCGGCTCGTGCGGTCCGTGCTGGTTGTGTCCGGCGTTGCTCTCGTGACCGTGATGACTGGTGGGCGAACGGTGGTGGTGGACGGCGCCGTGCTGGAGCTTGTCGGTGGCGGTGTCGCACTGGACGCGGCCGTGTTCGGTGGTGAATATGCGTTGTACGCGAGTGCGCGCGTGGTTGCGTCTGGGGGCGCTGTGCTGCGCGTGTCGGGGAGCCAGGTGTACGCCGCGCATGGGTTGGTGTTTGGCAGCGGGGCGGAGGCCGACGCGTCCGCCGTCGTGGTGAACGACAACGTCGGTGTGCTGACGGATGGCGCGCTGCTGGAGCTGCGGGGGTCGGCGTCGTTTGCGTATGGTTCGTGGCTTTCGGTGCGCGGCAACAGCATCAGTGGCAGGCTTCTGTCGCTGCCGTCGTACCCGTGCCGTGCGGACCTTGTGCAGAGCACGCTGACGCTCCACGGGAACGCCGGCAGCGGGCCCGTTGTGATGGATGGCACCGTTGCACTTGTGGGTGCCGGCCGGAAGTTTGTTGTGGGATGCCTGACGCTGAACGGGCAGGCGCTGCAGCCGATGCACTACAGGTCCGCCGGCATCATCGGGGAATTCCGCCCCGTGGCGTGTGGCGTGTGCGACGCCGACGTGCGCTGCTTTGCTGCTGCGACGAGGGCGATGTCGGGGTCGTGCGGCTGCCGCTGTGCTGAGGGCGGGTACGGGCGCGACTGCCTGCCGGTGTACCTGCCGCACGTGGACGGGTGCAACCGCACGCCTGGCATGCCGCTGCTGAGCCACACGGCGACGCTGACGGAGACGCGCAGCCCGACGCCGACACCAACACCGAGCCTGAGCGCAACGCACTACAGTCCGACGCGGTACGGGCCGACGAAGACCCTGCAAATGACGGAGACGGTGGCGCTGCCGCCCACGCGGACCCCGACGGCATCGGTGAGCAGCACGCTGTGGTGGAGCGACGTGGCGTGCCCTACACTGACCGTGACGACGACGGCTGCTGGTGGGAGCCTGACGCAGAACGACATTCGCGGCGGTGGG
>NW_909980.1:0-1082 GCF_000209065.1 Trypanosoma cruzi | reverse complement strand
AAATTTTTGTTTCGAATTATGAATGGCGGGAGTCAGAGGCACTCTCTTTCAATGTATGTTTGCGTGTTCACACACTGGACACCAAACAACCCTGAACTATCCGCTTCTTGGAGGAGTTTCGCGAGCTCTTGCCCACAAGGGTGCTGCAGTCGGTGGATCGTTTTCGAGCGGCTGCTGCACCACACGTTGTTGTCTAAATTTTTGTCTTGAATTATGAATGGCGGGAGTCAGAGGCACTCTCTTTCAATGTATGTTTGCGTGTTCACACACTGGACACCAAACAACCCGGAATTATCCGCTGCTTGGAGGAATTTCGCGAGCTCTTGCCCACAATGGTGCTGCAGTCGGCGGATCGTTTTCGAGCGGCTGCTGCACCACACGTTGTGGTCTATGTTTTTGTTTCGAATTATGAATGGCGGGAGTCAGAGACACTCTCTTTCAATGTATGTTTGCGTGTTCACACACTGGACACCAAACAACCCTGAATTATCCGCTTCTTGGAGGAATTTCGCGAGCTCTTGCCCACAATGGTGCTGCACTCGGCGGATCGTTTTCGAGCGGCTGCTGCACCACACGCTGTGGTCTAAATTTTTGTTTCGAATTATGAATGGCGGGAGTCAGAGACACTCTCCTTCAATGTATGTTTGCGTGTGCACACACTGGACACCAAACAACCCTGAATTATCCGCTGCTTGGAGGAATTTCGCGAGCTCTTGCCCACAAGGGTGCTGCAGTCGGCGGATCGTTTTCGAGCGGCTGCTGCACCACACGTTGTTGTCTAAATTTTTGTTTCGAATTATGAATGGCGGGAGTCAGAGGCACTCTCTTTCAATGTATGTTTGCGTGTGCACACACTGGACACCAAACAACCCTGAATTATCCGCTGCTTGGAGGAGTTTCGCGAGCTCTTGCCCACAATGGTGCTGCAGTCGGCGGATCGTTTTCGAGCGGCTGCTGCACCACACGCTGTGGTCTAAATTTTTGTTTCGAATTATGAATGGCGGGAGTCAGAGGCACTCTCTTTCAATGTATGTTTGCGTGTGCACACACTGGACACCAAACAACCCTGAATTATCCGCTTC
>NW_909979.1:0-1082 GCF_000209065.1 Trypanosoma cruzi | reverse complement strand
CAAAAAAAGAAGAGCATGAATACATACATGCATAGATGTATATGTTTATATATATATCTGTGTACAAATGGAGAGGAATAGGGGTAGGGAAGGAGAAGAAGAAGACAAAACCAAAAGAAAAGAAAAGAAAAAAAATTCCACTATTTCATACTATCCTTCAAGGGGTTTTGTTATTCAAAATTGAAATATCCGCACTTCTCCCAAACACCATCAACGCCATCAGAAACCATACATGTAAAAAGAGCATGTAAAACGCTGCGATAAGGCGAAGAACAGGTTGCCGTCGCAGGAGTCGACCAAAACGAATGGCAATGTTGTCCACTGTGGCTATCAAATCCACTACTAACATCGTCAACCTGCCTGTGGACGTCAGACGTCGGAAAGAAATCGGACGAAAATCCGCCGCGTCCCGCGTCAGCTGCTGCGAATTTGTGATGTTTACGCGTGTGGTACGCTCCTCCTCAAGCCGAAGTGTCGCACGCTCGCAACGTCGCCGCCACTCCGCCGCATCTCGCATGGCCGCCTCCAATGCATTCTGCTTCTCGAGAAGCTGACGAGAGAGAAGCAAATTGTCGCGCGAACCAGCATCATCGCCACGAAATGAAATAAGAGCACCGGCTGCAGTGAAGCTTCCACCATTTTTCTCTACTGCTGCCCGCAGCTCATTTAACTCCCGCTGCCGTCCCTGCAGCAACGCCTTGCTTCGCTGGTGTGCCGTCACTTCACTCTCAAGAGCCTCCTGTGCACCACGCAAGTCTAACTGCATAAATTCCAACTGTTGTGCGACCGCAATTCGTTGTTCGTGTGCCGCGTCCGCTTCGCGACGACCAGCCGCAATCTGCGCTTCGAGTCGCTCTTGCTCTCGCCTCAAGGAAGCAATCGTGCCTGCTAACTCCTCCTCACGCTGCCGTGCTGCCACGTCTTTACTATTTTGGTAATTGTCCATTTCGGCACTACCTGGCGCATGTTTTCTCCTTTCCTGCTGCTCAACACGGCGACAAAGCTCTTCGTACTCTCGTTGCTTGTCCTCCCAGTAATCGGCGAGACTTTGACTTGTGCTCGTCAAAGCGGGCCCTGACGGC
>NW_909978.1:0-1082 GCF_000209065.1 Trypanosoma cruzi | reverse complement strand
TCTCTCCAATGCACGCGTGACCGTCCTCCACAGCCCGTTTCGCCGCCTCAAAGCTCCACGTGAGCACATACTTCCCGCCGCACGCTGTGATGCAAGTCTCACGGCCATCCTCGAAGCGGTCAAATCCGCCAGAAATAAAGTTCAGCTCGTCAATTCCCCCAACAGCCTCAATCTGCTGAGGCGTTGGCTGAAGCCTCAGCGGATTCGGTTTCTTTTTGCCCATTCGCGATACAAAACCATTTTTCTCGGAGTTCGTCTCATCTGTGTACTCCGTCCGCATGAGTAGAAGATACTTGGCGCAAACAGCCAGAACATAACTCCCGTCCGCTGTCACATCCACCACCCATTTCTTACGGAAAATTTAAACAATGCCTCGACCACCTCTCCGCCTCCTTAGATCGCCCGCCAAGCCCCAATAAAACCTTGATGGAAAATTTCTCAAATTTTCTTTTTTTTTGCGTCTTTTACTTCCTTGGAGAAAATGAAATAAAAAGTAAAAGGTGCCTGTGAGAGAGAAGAGAAAAAGGCACGCAACAGCCATTTAAAGGGTTGCTCACGTGAACACGGGGGCATACTTTTTGGCAAGTGGGTCAGTTCTTCTCGCGTTGTGGCATTGCGCAAGATAATCCGTTTCCCTTTTACCCTTCATCTATCTCTGCCTCTTTCTTGCCATTCAGGAGGCTTCAATCTCATCACGCACGATTTGTACCGCTTCCTTAAATTCACGCAGTAACTGCTGGTGCTCCGGCTGCCCAGTACGCAGCATCGAGTTTTCAAACCATCTTGCCAACGCGGTTCCACCCCAGTGCAACGTCACGTAGCACAAGCCACTAAAATGCAACAGTCGGCAGATGCGACTCATGACTGTGACATCTGGAAAATACCGATAAGTGCTATTCGTTAGGAGGCTAAGCAAACGAGAGCGAAAAAGTGGTTCCTCCTCTTCTTTTCGGGCTCGAACTGTGTAACTAACCGCAAAAAATCCGCTTTTAGTAGACGGAGAAAGGCATGGAAGAGGCACAGCGCGCAGACGGAAGCGCGCAGCCCCTGCAAAAATCGAACGGATCCAATCTGCAATTATC
>NW_909977.1:0-1082 GCF_000209065.1 Trypanosoma cruzi | reverse complement strand
TTCGCAGTACATCTGTTTCCTGTTCTTACTCTTCAAATCCTCCGTGAACACCTTGATGCGGATAGGTTCCCAGCCACTGTCGTCATCCTGTGCGGCGACGGTGTACACATGCATGGCACTCTGTTCCTTGCGCGGCACCTCATGCAACACTGCGGTCGGCAGCGGGCCGCTCCTCCCCATCGTCTCGCCATATCCACGGCGGTGCTGCAGAGCGTGTGCAGCGGCAATACACGCAGTGGCGCAGTACATCAGCAGCAACACCAGAAATGGGTGTGGCGGCGTGGCATGGCGTGGCTGGCGCATGGCCTGAGGTAAATGCATTTCTTAGTTTCGTGTGAACAGCAGCAGCAGTGCAGCGTGGCTGCGGGAGGCGGGAGGCAAAGGAAAAAGGGAAATAAAAGAAATAGAACGATTTAGTGCAAGTAATGCGTCAGTATGCGGAACAAACAGTGGAGTAACAGGAGACCACAGAGGCGGCAATACACACCGCGTGCGCACCGACTCCATCAATGGGAGAAACCGTCAACCCGTCGTCGACTAAGCGTCCATCACCGTCGCACACATTCCTTATCGGCCGCAACGCTCCCTGCACGCGGAATGTTTAGTCTGCTATCCTCGTGGTGTTGCAGTGTTCGTGTGAGAGTCCACCAACCTGCCACCACTTGCACAGCGTCAGTTCCAGATGCAGGAGCATCGCACAGCGCTCTCTTTCTCTCCCAGCAGCTCATAACATATGGCATCACCACACGGCAGCCTCATCGTGATGCCCAGTCCTGAAGCGGGGTGCAAAGCGTCGTGTGTGCAAATATTTTTTTACTCTTTCTTGTGGTGCTCGAAAAAAAGCGTGACGGCACTGCAATTGTCATGACTGTTTCTCCCCGTGCTGCCAATGACCGAGAGACTACTGTGAACGCACTGCTTTGAAGTCACCATTTTCGCCGTTGTTTTCTTCAGCGGCCCAGGAACACACCGGCCGTTCCAACACGGTGGGATATGAGAAGTGCCAAATACAGCCACAAGCACCAACACACCGACCCTCACAGCGCCCTCAATCACCATCCGCAGCGTGCGTGCGTTCTCAA
>NW_909976.1:0-1082 GCF_000209065.1 Trypanosoma cruzi | reverse complement strand
GATAGTTCAGGGTTGTTTGGTGTCCGGAGTGTGAACACGCAAACAGACATTGAAAGAGAGTGTCTCTGACCACCACCATCCATAATTCGAAACAAAAATTTAGACCACAGCATGTGGTGCAGCAGCCGCTCGAAAACGATCCGCCGAGTGCAGCACCACTGTGGGCAAGATCTCGCGAAGTTCCTCCAAGCAGCGGATAATTCAGGGTTGTTTGGTGTCCGGAGTGTGAACACGCAAACAGACATTGAAAGAGAGTGTCTCAGACTCCCACCATCCATAATTCGAAACAAAAATTTAGACCACAGCATGTGGTGCAGCAGCCGCTCGAAAACGATCCGCCGACTGCAGCACCACTGTGGGCAAGATCTCGCGAAGTTCCTCCAAGCAGCGGATAATTCAGGGTTGTTTGGTGTCCGGAGTGTGAACACGCAAACAGACATTGAAAGAGAGTGTCTCTGACCACCACCATTCATAATTCGCAACAAAAATTTAGACCACAACGTGTGGTGCAGCAGCCGCTCGAAAACGATCCGCCGACTGCAGCACCACTGTGGGCAAGATCTCGCGAAGTTCCTCCAAGCAGCGGATAGTTCAGGGTTGTTTGGTGTCCGGAGTGTGAACACGCAAACAGACATTGAAAGAGAGTGTCTCTGACTCCCACCATCCATAATTCGAAACAAAAATTTAGACCACAGCATGTGGTGCAGCAGCCGCTCGAAAACGATCCGCCGACTGCAGCACCACTGTGGGCAAGATCTCGCGAAGTTCCTCCAAGCAGCGGATAGTTCAGGGTTGTTTGGTGTCCGGAGTGTGAACACGCAAACAGACATTGAAAGAGAGTGTCTCTGACCACCACCATTCATAATTCGCAACAAAAATTTAGACCACAGCATGTGGTGCAGCAGCCGCTCGAAAACGATCCGCCGACTGCAGCACCACTGTGGGCAAGATCTCGCGAAGTTCCTCCAAGCAGCGGATAATTCAGGGTTGTTTGGTGTCCGGAGTGTGAACACGCAAACAGACATTGAAAGAGAGTGTCTCTGACCACCACCATTCATAATTCGCAACAAAAATTTATACCA
>NW_909974.1:0-1082 GCF_000209065.1 Trypanosoma cruzi | reverse complement strand
TTCGAAACAAAAACATAGACCACAGCGTGTGGTGCAGCAGCCGCTCGAAAACGATTATCCGAGTGCAGCACCGTTGTGGGCAAGATCTCGCGAAATTCCTCCAAGCAGCGGATAGTTCCGGGTTGTTTGGCGTCCAGTGTGTGAACACGCAAACAGACATTGAAAGAGAGTGTCTCTGACCACCACCATTCATAATTCGAAACAAAAACATAGACCACAGCGTGTGGTTCAGCAGCCGCTCGAAAACGATTATCCGAGTGCAGCACCGTTGTGGGCAAGATCTCGCGACATTCCTCCAAGCAGCGGATAGTTCCGGGTTGTTTGGCGTTCAGTGTGTGAACACGCAAACAGACATTGAAAGAGAGTGTCTCTGACCACCACCATTCATAATTCGAAACAAAAACATAGACCACAGCGTGTGGTGCAGCAGCCGCTCGAAAACGATTATCCGAGTGCAGCACTGTTGTGGGCAAGATCTCGCGAAATTCCTCCAAGCAGCGGATAGTTCCGGGTTGTTTGGCGTTCAGTGTGTGAACACGCAAACAGACATTGAAAGAGAGTGTCTCTGACCACCACCATTCATAATTCGAAACAAAAACATAGACCACAGCGTGTGGTGCAGCAGCCGCTCGAAAACGATTATCCGAGTGCAGCACCGTTGTGGGCAAGATCTCGCGAAATTCCTCCAAGCAGCGGATAGTTCCGGGTTGTTTGGCGTCCAGTGTGTGAACACGCAAACAGACATTGAAAGAGAGTGTCTCTGACCACCACCATTCATAATTCGAAACAAAAACATAGACCACAGCGTGTGGTGCAGCAGTCGCTCGAAAACGATTATCCGAGTGCAGCACCGTTGTGGGCAAGATCTCGCGAAATTCCTCCAAGCAGCGGATAGTTCCGGGTTGTTTGGCGTCCAGTGTGTGAACACGCAAACAGACATTGAAAGAGAGTGTCTCTGACCACCACCATTCATAATTCGAAACAAAAACATAGACCACAGCGTGTGGTGCAGCAGTCGCTCGAAAACGATTATCCGAGTGCAGCACCGTTGTGGGCAAGATGTCGCGAAATTCCTCCAGCAG
>NW_909973.1:0-1082 GCF_000209065.1 Trypanosoma cruzi | reverse complement strand
AAAGCATTGCGTTTTATCACCACATCTAATTGGATGCTGCAATTGGTTCAGCCTATCATGGTTGCCATGCCACACGTTCTGCGGGCGATTCCAGAAGCAAATTGTAATGCACCGGAGACTAAATTGAGTAATCGATGTGAAAAAACACGAGTTTTGTTTTCCCATTGATGGATTTTCATGTGGATGATTTGCGGTTGCATTTGAAGCAACTATCCCTGACGCATATAGAGCGAGCATCCGGTGACTCACGTGTGGGTCTTTTGTTGAAGGAATTGTCTGTGCTTTTTGGCGAGGAAACGGACGTGCTATCACCCATGAAGGTGGAAATGACTGAAGAGGAGGATATCTTGGTGTCTGCGGTGACGTTAAATGTATCGAGTGCGCTGTGGGAGTATTTGTGCCACGTTCGAACTGAGAGTGGAACGATGCCCTGCTACGGGTTAGTAACATGCCAGGCTTTGTATCAAGAGTGCAGTCAACAACGGGTAGCACGCAGATAAAAAAAGTCTTTCGCAGAGGTGTGTTGTGAGGCTGAATTAAAAGAGGAGTTTAATTCCGCGCTAAAATTACAGCGGACATATCTCTTGGGTGTCGTTATTACTTTTGAACCCTTAAATCTCCGTATGCAGCTGGGAACTATGAATATGTGGAGAGGGGCACAAACGTGCGGTTTTCCTTCGGTGCATGCGAACATATCATCGTTTGAGTTTTCAACAGATCATGTGGAAGGAGGTGTATTGACGGTGACGTGTCCTAGCGGCATTTTATACTCAAAAACAAGTTCAACAAGTGACGCTTCACGTGTGAATGTGTCGATAGGGGTGCTGGAATCAGCATGGAAGGCGTCCTCCACAAGAAATTTATTGCATGTTGATGCTATGCAATTCCATGTATATGGCGATGCGACGCACTGCTCCGCTGAAACGCTTCGGTTCTTGGATGCTCTGACATTTGCCCCAATGAAGTGCTTTTACTGCCGCCAGTTGAGTTCAATTCCAACAACCGCACGACCGTATCTTGCGTCCTCTTTGCAGGTCTCAGTGTGTCTTGCGGAGGTCTGTATGCAACGACTCGTTTTTTTT
>NW_909972.1:0-1082 GCF_000209065.1 Trypanosoma cruzi | reverse complement strand
TGTCGCGAGATCTTGCCCACAAGGGTGCTGCACTCGGCGGATCGTTTTCGAGCGGCTGCTGCACCACACGCTGTGGTCTAAATTTTGTTTCGAATTATGAATGGTGGTGGTCAGAGACACTCTCTTTCACTGTCTGTTTGCGTGTTCACACACTGGACGCCAAACAACCCTGAACTATCCGCTGCTTGGAGGAATGTCACGAGATCTTGCCCACAAGGGTGCTGCAGTCGGATAATCGTTTTCGAGTGGCTGCTGCACCACACGCTGTGGTCTAAATTTTTGTTTCGAATTATGAATGGTGGGAGTCTGAGACACTCTCTTTCACTATCTGTTTGCGTGTTCACACACTGGACGCCAAACAACCCTGAACTATCCGCTGCTTGGAGGAATGTCACGAGATCTTGCCCACAAGGGTGCTGCAGTCGGATAATCGTTTTCGAGTGGCTGCTGCACCACACGCTGTGGTCTAAATTTTTGTTTCGAATTATGAATGGTGGGAGTCTGAGACACTCTCTTTCACTATCTGTTTGCGTGTTCACACACTGGACGCCAAACAACCCTGAACTATCCGCTGCTTGGAGGAATGTCGCGAGATCTTGCCCACAAGGGTGCTGCACTCGGCGGATCGTTTTCGAGCGGCTGCTGCACCACACGCTGTGGTCTAAATTTTTGTTTCGAATTATGAATGGTGGTGGTCAGAGACACTCTCTTTCACTGTCTGTTTGCGTGTTCACACACTGGACGCCAAACAACCCTGAACTATCCGCTGCTTGGAGGAATGTCACGAGATCTTGCCCACAAGGGTGCTGCAGTCGGATAATCGTTTTCGAGTGGCTGCTGCACCACACGCTGTGGTCTAAATTTTTGTTTCGAATTATGAATGGTGGGAGTCTGAGACACTCTCTTTCACTATCTGTTTGCGTGTTCACACACTGGACGCCAAACAACCCTGAACTATCCGCTGCTTGGAGGAATGTCACGAGATCTTGCCCACAAGGGTGCTGCACTCGGATAATCGTTTTCGAGTGGCTGCTGCACCACACGCTGTGGTCTAAATTTTTTGTTTCGAATTATGAATGGTG
>NW_909971.1:0-1082 GCF_000209065.1 Trypanosoma cruzi | reverse complement strand
GTGATGGGCGGTGGTCAGTAGTATATCATATACACACACAGAGGCTGAAGACCTGATTAAAAGTAAGCTTTGAATGTATTTTGGAGTCCACTGAGAGAAAAGGTGGAGGAAAAAAAAAGAAATAAAAAAAAAACAAAACTTCGCTTTTGTTGTTTTGTTTTTTTGTTTTTTTATTTTTTTCTTTTTTCCTGGGCTCCTGGTTGTTCTTTTTTGTTGGCAATTCTGTGGTTTCTTCTTCTTCCTCCATTGCAACTGGGGAAGAGGGAGAGGGGGGTGCAATGCGTAAAAAGAGCTAAAGTCTCATGTAATTCAGTTTCTCGTCACCGCAGAAACGAAAATATATTTATAAGTGCGTTCTTTGAGTGTATTTTTTTTTGACTCCTGCTCTCCGTTGGGTATTGCCCCCTTCTCATTTCTCCTCCTCAGTCATTTTTTACTCCATACATGTCATATATGTTTACTTGCTACATTCTTGTATTTGTGTGTTTTTTTTTCTTTTTGCTGCTGTGTGAGAAAAGGAAAGGGGTTGCTGTTTTTTGCTTTTAGGGCAGGTCGCACACGAAGCGTAACACGCAGGCAAAGAAGAGAGAAGCGCTTGTGTGTGTGTGTGTGTGTCATCCCGATGTCTACATCGAGTGAGAAGAAGCACACGCCGTGGGTGAATGCCGTTGCCGGTGGACTCGGTGGTGCAGCTGCTAAGTCTTTGCTTTCGCCCTTTCAGCGTGTGGTTGTGATGCAGCAGCTTGGAGAGCACAAGGAGTACAGCACCCTTCAGCTTGCCCGACATATCAGGGAGCAAGACGGTTGGAAGGGGTTCTGGAAGGGAAACCTTACTTCTATGATCATTCGCGTCCCCTACTCCGGCATCCAGTTTGTGTTGTATAGTCAAATGAAGTTTTTCTTTCAAGACATCTGTGAGCGGTACGTGCGACCACGCAAAGGTTCCGCTGGGGACGCTCATCACCGCGGTGAGACTCTTGAATTGTTTCTTATGAAGTGTGGCGCTGGTGGTATCTCTGCCACTATTGCGGGAGTTGCAGTTTACCCTGGCGAGGTGGTGCGACTCCGCCTCATGTCTGGCG
>NW_909970.1:0-1082 GCF_000209065.1 Trypanosoma cruzi | reverse complement strand
AGCACGCACAACCAAAGACAATGGCATATATACATCCTCACCGCTGCAGGGTGCTCAAATATACGCGGCGCACCTCTCGGTGGGTCACGCCGAGAGCGGCGCACGCGCCCCGCCCCGTCCTCAGCACGCAGCACCGGCGGTCGCCACAGCGGCACTGACAAGCAGCAGCAGCGGCACCTGAACCCACAAAGGGCCGCCGAGGCCGCTCCCGTCGCCAGGAGTCGGTGCCTTGGAGGTGGTTGTGTTCTTGGCGGGTGCATTGGTGGTGGTGGTGGTGGTCGTGTCCTTGGCGGGTGCATTGGTGGTGGTGGTGGTGGTCGTGTCCTTGGCGGGTGCATTGGTGGTGGTGGTGGTCGTCGTGTCCTTGGCGGGTGCATTGGTGGTGGTGGTGGTCGTCGTAGTAGTAGTTGTTGTGGTGGTGGTGGTTGTAGTTTGATCCTGGCCCTCCCCAGCCTCGACAACAGCAACATCATACTGCCCCTCCTCCTGAGCCGTGGCGCACACGCACGCACAGCAGAGGGCAAGGAAAAGCACGCAGAGGACGCGGCGCAGCATCATTGTCACTTGGGCCTTTGTGGACTTCGCTTGTTGCTTGCGGTGTAAACTCTCCTGTCGGGCCGGCACCGAGCGGGCACAACGAGAGCACGCAGCATGGGAGGGAGAGACACGGGCAGATGCACAGCATACACACACACGCACACAGAGACAGCGGGGGAGTTGGATCGAGACACGGCTGAGCAGCCACGCCACGCCGCAGGGACACCAGCACACACGCACACACACAGTCAGCGCCGAAAACGTACGAACGAACACAAACCAAAAAAAAAGTAAAAATGAAAATAAAATCGCACCGACGCTTCCCCCCACAAGTGGCGGGGCGGCGGTAGGAGATGTACATCAGCGCGCGGCCGTCGCAGAGAATGCACGGGCAGGCGGCACGGGGCCAGCACGCAACGGCAGCCAAAACAAAAGATGGTCACACCCGGAAGAACCAGGCGCAAAACAAACGGCGGAAGATACGCCAAGCACGCACAACCAAAGACAATGGCATATATACATCCACACCGCTGCAGGGTGTTCAA
>NW_909969.1:0-1081 GCF_000209065.1 Trypanosoma cruzi | reverse complement strand
CCAACTGAAGCCATGACCACATACTCTCAGATACGAAATACTCAACAATGCAACTTCCTTATCCACATTATTACACGCAAATGATGTCAAACAAAATATCAAATCCCTAAAACAATCTTTCATGAGAGCGGTATGGGAGGTGATAACACCTTCAGAAAGATCCCAAGCCGATTTAACCACTTCTGGTATCACCGCACAGTGGCTTAAAATGGAAAACACAACATTCCAACCACTTGCCAAACGATTGGCACGAAATTCTATGATTTCTGCTATCGTTTCAATCACTTTTTGGCGAATATTGACATCTTGATTACCCATCAAAATAGATTCAAAAGGCATAAGAACCTCCTTTTGAAATGAATAATTCAAAAGCTCCTCACGCATAAGATAAGTAAGTGCAATAATCCGTAATCCTCCAAGAGATAAACTTGCAATTTCAAATGTCATCGTACCTGCCAAAGTAAAAACTTTGTTGGCATTGTTCCATAAATCTCTCCACTGCATCCGCGAACTAAATGAAGCACAAACCGTCAAAAAATCCAATAGTTTTGTCAGAGAAAAAGTACGCAAAGAAATTAATTCCTTCTCACAAACGGAAACCAATGCGTTTGACATAAAAACCTGAGTTTGAGATGGGTACTCTGTTGCATCAAATAACCGTTCTAGCCACACGTCGACAGAAGAGAAGCTTCTCAAAGACTCCAAAATTGCTATGCGTTTTTGAACTGAATTTTTATCAAAAGAAGTAGGAATATCTTCTACTTTTCCAAACCGAGTATCTGGTAGAGGCTTTCCACCTCCACCTAAAGGAGGCTTTCGACACTGAATTTTCCAAATTCCTTCTAACCCATTGAAAATCAGTTCTAATAAAGAAATCCCAGTATATGCCACACACCAACCTCTTGTAGTTAAGGATGCACCATTGACAATAAACAAATCCAATATTGTTTTTAATAATTCAATTCTTGGTTTGGAAATCCCATTCGAAAGGCTCACACAAGGTATTGGCTTTTGAGAAAGAACTACGATGTTCGAAAGTTGTGTAAGTTCAAAAAGACGCTCAATAAGGCTTTCTGCCTGA
>NW_909968.1:0-1081 GCF_000209065.1 Trypanosoma cruzi | reverse complement strand
CGCCACACGGGCGCGAGCTTTGCGAAGTACTGGCAGTTTTCGGGGAAGCCGCTGCACGAGCGCCTGCTGTACCCCGTCGGGTATTGGCACCCCGCGGCGCAGCAGCGGATGTACGGCGGTATGCTGACGAACATGAGGGGCAGCCACGTGTACTGGTGCGTGTTCCAGCTGTCGGTGCTGTGTGTGGTGGGCCTGATTGCTGCTGTGCACCCGCCCGTGGGAGTCTGCCACGTCCTGTACTTCTGCATGGCTGCCGTGCTGCTTGCGGGTGCGGGCGTGGTTGCCTTCACGAACATGATGCGCTCGGCCTTCCTGACGGTGATGCACACGGCGAGCTTTGTGCTCCTTGCGGTGCTGTGCGTGGTCAGCGCGGCCAACCATCTTGCGCCGAGCGACGGCGGTGCGAGGGCGTACGCGGCTATCGTGCTGCTGCTGACCACTGTGCTGCTTGCGGCCACTGTGTACTGTGCGGTTGTGTGGTACGTGGAGGACCGCCACTGGCAGGAACTGCGCGAGCCGCAGCGTGGCGAGCTGGATGCGCTGCTGCACGATGACGAGGAGAGCGACGAAGAGTTGCGGAAGCACCACGAACGGACATCATCGTCGTACGCTTCAGGCAGCGCCGGCGCGTCGTCGTACCGACCACCCGCACCGCCGCGGTGGGAACGCATCATTGGTAGCAACGAACGCAGCCCAGATACCATTGACCGTCAGCCGCAGCCACTGGCAGTCGACACCCACTCCAACGCATTAAGCTTCCTGGACCGTGCATCAACTACAAGTGGGAGCGTGAATCACGCTATCCTGTGACATGCGCCACGTGAAAGTTGTGTGCGGTGCTGGCCGACGGGGGGAGATGGCGCGGGGCCACGGCTGCTGCGCGCCACGGCCAGTCATTGTATGGCGCACCAACAGTGTCGTTCTTTTTTGTTTTCATTGGCGCTTTTCTATTGTCTTTCTTTTCTGCGAGTGTTGGCTTGACTGTCTTGTAATTTCCAGCGATTGTGTGGGGTTTTGTCCATAATTTTATTTTATCTTTTCTAGTTTGCACCAACTTCAGAGCGTTTGTTTTGTAATTCTT
>NW_909967.1:0-1081 GCF_000209065.1 Trypanosoma cruzi | reverse complement strand
ATTTGCTGTTTACTTTACTTGGCCATTTTCCCTCTCTCGTTTCATTTACCGTGGCAGCTCCCTCCCGTCTAAATCACTGTAAACCTTTCCACGCACCTCATCACGGAAGCCGTTGTATCGGTTCATCGCCTTTTTCTGCACACGCTCAGTGAGGGAGCGATCGCCATACGTCGTGGCACTGTTGGGATCGTTTTCGTCTTCCACCTCGCCCTCCATTCTGTACAGTAGCGTCTTCTCCACCTCCTGCACCAACCACGCCGCCACCGGCTTTGCCACGGGAGGGTCTACGCCAAAACACCGTTTGAAGAGTGTACCAGGGTCAAAACGCACGACTTCTGCGTTGTTGGGCAGTGAAGGGGTGCTCCAGAGCATCTGTCGGTAAACAGACCCACCGAGGCCCTGCATGTTGACCTCGCGGGCAAGCGACAGACGGTGCAGTGCACTCTCATTGTCAAGGAACCCGTCCACTATCCGTGATGTCGGGTCAAGGAGTGTTGTTCCCGTGTCCTGCAGCGTCAGGTGGAAGCCAAGGCCGGGTACGCGTAGTTCGTAGGGCGCGGTGTAGCGGTCCGCGGCGGCGTCAAAGGTGGCATCTATGCAAACGTCATTCTTCCAATCGAGGTTGACGGAAAAAATTTTCTGTGGGAGCCTCCCCCAACAGATGCTCCTGCAGATGGAATTTGCCATCCATGCGGTGCGCTGCCAGTGAATGCGGTCCATCACGGCGACGCGAAGGCTCAGCGTTGGATGCGGCGCGGGGTCAAAGCAACGCTCCAGCCATGTCTGCTTCAGCGGGTAATTCCTCCCCGCCACAAGCGTCAAAAAACCAAGCGGGACAGTCCCACCACCAGCACCATCGGACGCATCCGCCGTGCCATCGTTTGGCGACTGTTGCCCCGTCGAGGAGGACACCGAGGTTGTGGACGGACTTGTCAGCTCGCCGAACTGCTCCGCCTCATAGCGCCGATGCAGGACACGCTGAAGTTCCGCCAGCGGCATGTACCATGTGACAATGGCGGCATCCGTCGTACGTATCGCCGTCACGACTTGATCGGGGTCAGACGGACTCATGATGAGGTGA
>NW_909966.1:0-1081 GCF_000209065.1 Trypanosoma cruzi | reverse complement strand
GGGGTGGAAAAGCTCCGCCCCCAACAGCGCCGTTACGCGGCGAGAAGGCACAAAGCCCCTTGCAGATGCGGCATGACGTGGATGCTTCTGGCAGATATATTTTCCCGTTCCATTATTTATGGATTGATTGGGTGATTGATTTGTTGCTTTTATTTTCTTTTACCGATTATCGACGAAAACGGATTATCGAACTATCACGCTAGCCCGGGATGGGTGCGTAACGGGTGTGTGTGCGTGTGTTTTGCGCCCGCCGCTGCAGCACCGAATATGGGGGCTTTTGCTCTCTCTTTTTCATATCCGTACTTAGTAATGAGGACGTGCCCGACGATGGTGGCTGGTGTGCGGGCCATAGGATGCATTCAGTAAAACGTTAGGAAAAACAATCGATGAAGCCCTTCTGTGACGCGTCATCTCCTGGAGGTTGTGAGTGTGCGTTGTTGGCTGATATGAGGAGAGGGACGTGGGGGCCACGGCTGTGCAGCTGCGCAGCCACCCATCGGACTCCGCACCGACAGCGTCATTGATTGTTGGTTTGTTTCTATTTTTTGTGCGGGTGCCTGCAGTGACTTTCTCTCCTGTTCCACGATGACTGTGTGGGAGGGCATGCCTGTCACTTTCTATACTTCTGATTTTCTGTAGAAGGAACAACAAGAGAAAGAACGAAGAATTATGTGGAATGACGTATTACTTTATATATATATATATATATATATATTGATGTACTCCTGTGGATTATTTTATTGTTTCTTCCTTCTTTTTTTTCTTTTGCGTCGCTCCACACATTTGTCTCAGCGCCTGCTTTAGGACGGCCACACGGGTAGTTTGGTTCGCGGATAGTTTTTTCTACTTGACGTCGTTTTGTGTTAGGCACTAGCGCGGGCACGTTCGTCAGGCATCCACTCCCCACAGCATAGTGCCTGATATTTTTGAGCCACCCCAGATGTAACGCAGGGACCACCGCCGTGGCACGCATGGGAAGTGAGATGGAAAACGGGAGAGCGGAAGATATTGTGCAGCACATGTGTCTGTTGCACTTTTTTTGTCGAGGAGGTCTTCAAAGTAGAAGAAAAGGGATGAAAAT
>NW_909965.1:0-1081 GCF_000209065.1 Trypanosoma cruzi | reverse complement strand
GCGATTTCACTCTTGTTGCGACGGTGGCCATACAAAAGGTTCCGAGGTTGAGCACTTCTCTGCTGGGTGCGGTGCTGGCCTCGCCGGTCAGCACGACTATCATTGGACTGTCGCACAGCACTGAGGGTAAGTGGGAGATAGTGTTTGACGGCAATAAAACTGCACATGGCAGAACTTGGGAGCCGGGGAAAGAATACCAGGTGGCGCTGATGGTGCAGGGCGGCAACAAGGAGCTCCGTGTGCGTGGATGGCCGGCTTGTGGGGAGCTTGGAAACGAGACCAACACCTGAGACGCGTGGGGCTGAAGTCTCGCACTTCTACATTGGGGGAGACGAAGACGACAGCGACAGCAGTATGACGATGACGAAGGTCTTTCTGTGCGACCGCCCACTGAGTGCCGATGAACTAAAAATGGTCAAGAAGAGCGACGCCACAAAAGGTAATGGTGACGACTCCATGTGTGGGGGCGTGCCGCGGGTGCTGCTGCTGCTGGGGCTGAGCGGCTTTGTGGTCCTTTACTGAGAAGTCGGAGCGGGGACTCCCTGCCACCAGTGGGAACATATGTGCCTCTTTACGCACCCTCCGAAATAATTGACGTTTTGCGTGGACGCACCCTTTATTTTATCTGTTTCTATTTCTGGTTTGACTGCCTCATTCTGCCCGTGTAAACCTTTACGAGGGGTGTGCTCTCCCTCCGGGGAATGCACCGCAAGGCATTTGTTTTTGTTTATATATATATATATAGTGTAACTTTTTGAGACTGTCGGGATGTCTTTAATGTTTCCGTATGTTGATGACACGTGCACTCGGCATTAAGCGCCACGACGATGGAGCGATGAAAAAAGGGGGGCTAGATGTGCAGCAACGCACTGAGTGTCCCAATGAAATGTAAGTGTTGTGTGGACACCAGAGGGTTGGACGGCTGAAGCAAATATATTCTTACTTTTGCAGGAAGAATATGCAAGCGTTTTTTTTTTTTGCCTTTTTCCGCGTTACTGTGTTATTTTTTGTGGACTTGGAAACTTTTCCAAGGCGATTTTTTTTATTTTAACTTTTTTTGTTTTAAATTTAATTTTTATTT
>NW_909964.1:0-1081 GCF_000209065.1 Trypanosoma cruzi | reverse complement strand
AAACAAAGTATAAAATAAATTAAAAATGCACGCACAAAAGGACGTAGCCCCCATCCAGAAACCCATCGCGCACCAATCGCGTTGGCGCCGTTTCTGCCTCTCACCCGCTATCCATCTACTTCCTCTCTATTACACTGTTCTTGGCTCCAAAGCTCACAGAGCACGTCCCACTAAACACATTACCATTGCAGCCACCACCACCTTTGCGGCTCCTCGAATCGCTCACAAGAAAGGGCTGCGGATGCACCGGTCGTGTGCCACAAATGCCAGGTGCATGCGCTCTGTCTTCCTTCACGTCCTCGTGGGGATCCTCCGTCGGGAATTGATAGCGTAGGAGAACAGAAAAAGAGGTGTTCGTGTCCTCTGCCCCGTCAGTCCACCTCGCCTCCTCCGTGCTCACTGAAGGGTAACTGCAGGCCTTTGCGAGGCTATTCGTCTTCGGCTGCCCGAACCTCCCGGTGGTGGCGCTGGGGTCTGCGCGCACAGCGATGGGCCCGCCGTCGCTGCTTTGCATACTCGGCAAAAAGTACGAAAGGAGATTCAGTAATCGGTCCAGGTCATCAGCGTCCTCGCTCAGGTAAGGCGATTGAGAGGGGCATTCGTCGAGGCATGGAGAAGAGCCTGAAAAGCTGGGAGATCCGCTGCCAACGGATCTCCCCTCACGCCACACATCCAATGCGTTGGTGAGGGAGGAAGATGAGGAATTTTGCTTCGCGTCCCCCTGCTGCTGCTGCTTCGAGAGGCAGTCAGCAGCGGGGTGGATGGTGGCGCCGGTCCGCCCATCAATGTCGTTTTCATCCGCGGGGGTTGGTGGACCACACCGCACAGTTGGGTCCGTCGCGGTGCTGAAAGGGCAGTCAAGTGGGCCGTTCGGTGCCGACGCGAGCCCCACCAGAGTGTCGGGGTAGACGGCGATGGACGGGTCGCCCTCCGGAGACGCGAGCGGGCCAGCAGAGCGGGTGCTCGTGTCGGTCCCTGGCATCCGCGCCGCACACTTCTTTTGGTCATACATGAGATGTGGGTGGGAAGGGGGAAATGAAAAAGAACGAAAAGAGAAAGAGACATGTGTGCCACAAAGAGC